>NW_027399313.1:0-8186 GCF_003265705.2 Callorhinus ursinus | reverse complement strand
CCTGCTGGGTGGGTAGCCTGCTTCTCCCTCTGCCTCTCTCTCTCTCTCTGTCTCTCATGAATAAATAAAATCTTTAAAAAAAAAAAAAAAGAAGAAGCGAAGGAATTTCGCAGAGTTGAAGATCAAGCGTCTGAGGAAGAAGTTTGCTCAGAAGATGCTTCGAAAGGCAAGAAGGAAGCTCATCTATGAAAAAGCTAAGCATTACCACAAGGAATATAGGCAGATGTACAGAACTGAGATTCGAATGGCAAGGATGGCAAGAAAAGCTGGCAACCTCTACCTACCTGCGGAACCCAAATTGGCATTTGTCATCAGGATCAGAGGTATCAATGGTGTGAGCCCAAAGGTTCGAAAGGCGTTGCAGCTTCTTCGCCTTCGCCAGATCTTCAATGGCACCTTTGTTAAGCTCAACAAGGCTTCAGTTAACATGCTAAGGATTGTGGAACCTTATATAGCATGGGGGTACCCAAATCTGAAGTTGGTGAATGAATTGATCTACAAGCGTGGTTATGGCAAAATCAACAAGAAGAGAATTGCCCTGACAGATAACACATTGATTGCCCGATCTCTTGGTAAATATGGCATCATCTGCATGGAGGATCTGATTCACGAGATCTATACCGTTGGAAAACGTTTCAAAGAAGCAAACAACTTTTTATGGCCCTTCAAATTATCTTCTCCACGAGGGGGAATGAAGAAAAAGACCACCCATTTTGTAGAAGGTGGAGATGCTGGTAACAGGGAAGACCAGATCAATAGGCTTATTAGAAGGATGAACTAAGGTATCTGCCATGATTATTTTTGTGATCTGGCCAGTTAATAAATGACTACTCTCATGGAAATGTTTTGTTGTCTTGGTGACTTTTTGCTAGCCTGACTGCTGTCCCTTAACTATTAAAGCAAATCTTGGTGTGTGATAAAAGTCATCAGCCTTTGTGTGCAAAACTAGGGTCTAGTTTGTATCTTGGTGGAAAACATTCCTTGGGTTTATTAAAGACTCTTCTGTACAAAGAATATATCTTAATTTTTCACTTTTGAATCGTGCCACTGAGTTAGCCAAGATGGGTCTGTTCTAAGAAAACCTATTTCATAGGCCTTTGCATGATTTACAAATAAAAATACTGTTGCTGAAAAAAAAAAAAGAAAGAAAGAAACAGAAGGAACTCTCTGAGGAGTTCAAGAACTACAGACTAGGATGGGATGCACCGACACACCCGGTAGGCATTCTGGAAGAAAGAGGGAGGAGAGGCCATTTTTGAGAGGTTCATCATTTTTAAGAAATTATAAAAAATATGAATCCTCAGATTGAGGAAGAAGTAGTCCCGAGCAGGGAAAATAAAAAATGAACCCATGGCTATACCTCACTAAAAATCATTAGAAAAGCAAAGACAAAAAGCAAATCTAGAGAGCAAAAAGAGAGAAAAGATCAATAACCTTATAAGGCAATGACCATCTGACTGACGGCAGGTGTCTAAAGAGCAATAGAAGAAGCCAAAAGACAAGAGAAGGACATCTTCAATACATTGAAAACGCGTACCTGATAAATGAGCATTCCATACCCTCCTGAAGAATCATCCCAGAGGTGAGATGGAGTAATGTTCATTCAAGTAGAGGGTGCCATTTACACTCATTCGCTCACTCACCCACTGAGAGGACTATTTAGGAATGTACTTCCAAAGCAAAGAAACTGCACCTAGAAGTAAGGAGAGAGATGTTCCCAGCAATAACGAACAAAGAAATGAGGGAACTCTAGGCACATCTAAGGGAGCATAAACTGTACAGAGCAACACTATATCAATAGATATCACTGGAAGCAAGACAGACCTAAAAGCAAGACAACATGCATGCAGGTTGGTGGAAACAATACAGTAACAGTGCAAGGGTCCTGGGGTGCCTGGGTGGCTCAGTCGTTAAGCATCTGCCTTTGACTCAGGTCATGATCCCAGGGTCCTGGGATCGAGCCCCGCATCGGGCTCCCTGCTCTGCAGGAAGCCTGCTTCTCCCTCTCCCGCTCCCCCGGCTTGTGTTCCCTCTCTTGCTGTGTCTCTCTCTGTCAAATAAATAAAAATAAAATCTTAAAAAAAAAAATAGTGCAAGGGTCCTGTGGTTCTTTCATTTTTCAGAAAAAGGATAAAAATGTTGATTTTTAAAAATGCATATTCAACTTTTAAAGAATAGGGATAAACTGTATAACTTCCAAGTAAATAAAAGTTATAGGGAATAACAACAACAAAAAAAAGTTAAAGGGAAAAAAACAATTCACAGAAGATGGGACAAAAATGAAGTTGAGGATTGAAATTAAGCATGATAAAAAATACCCAAAAAAGATAGAAGTAAATACAGATTTATTAGTAATCTCATTTATAAACTGACTATATTTTCCCATTGAAATACAACAATCTCAGATGGGATTTTTTTAATCCAGCCATATGCTATTTTATGAGATGCAGTAAACACTATGACAGACACAAAAACAGATGAATGTAAAAAGATGAGAAGGCAAATATTAATCAAAAGAGCAATTGAAGCTCTACTTACATTGGACAAAATAGACATTATGACAAAAAGCATTATTAGAGTCAATAAGATCATACATGAAAGATAATGGAAACAATTCACCATAAAGATATAAAAAATCCAAATTTGTATGTTTTAACAACACAGTCAGAAAACAGATAAAGCAAAAATCAATAGACTTATAAAAAGAAAATTTAAAAATCCACATCATAATAGAAAATTTTATAAAACCTTACTAAGTAATTGATAAAGTAGAGAAAGAATAGGTTAGTAAGGACACAGAACATTTAAACAACACAGTTTACAGGTTTGGCCCAACAAACATTTACAGTACACCTAATAATCAGCATCATCTGGCCAGTTTCTGGACAACAAAACTGGCTTCAACAAATATAAAAAATCAATACCCTGTGGACCATTTTCTCCAACCATAGTAAAATAACATTAGAAATAAATAAAAGAAAGAGAGTCAACCTTGCAAATGTATTTGAAAATTCAACACTTGATTGGGGCGCCTGGGTGGCTCAGTCGGTTAAGCATCTGCCTTCAGCTCAGGTCGTGCTCCCGGGGTCCTGGGATCGAGTCCCGCATCGGGCTCTCTGCTCAGCGGGGAGCCTGCTTCTCCCTCTCCCTCTGCTCCTCCCCCTCCCTCTCCTGCTCATGTTCTGTCTCTCTTTCAAATAAATAAATGAAATCTTAAAAAGAAAGAAAGGAAGTTCAACACTAGAAACCGTTTATGAGGTGAAGAAGAAATCATATTGGAAATTAGAAATTATAACCAAATAATGATGACTACATAAGCTTAGAAACTATAGGATGCACCAAAGAAGCATTTAAAGGGAAATTTATAGCTTTAAATGCCTGTATTAAAATACAAGGAAGAGGGACACCTCGGTGGCTCAGTCATTAAGTGTCTGCCTTCCGCTCAGGTCATGGTCTCAGGATCCTGGGATCGAGCCCCACATCGGGCTCCTTGCTTGGCGGGGAAGCTACTTCTCCCTCTCCCTGTGCCTGCCACTCCTCCCTGCTTGTGATCTCTCTCTCTCTCTCATTCTCTGACAAATAAATAAAATCTTTAAAAAAATAAAATAAAATAAAATAAAATAAAATAAAATAAAATAAAGGAAGATGGAAGAATCATGAAACAAGAGCTCAGTTCAAGACATTATTAAAAGTATAATAGGCTACAACTCCAATACCATAGAGGGAAAAAAATGATTTTTAAAAAAATGTTCATTTGGGGAAATAAATGAAATTGAACCTCTACCTCACACTGTGCATAAAAATGAATTCCAGGTGGATTAAGGACTTAAATGGTGAAGTGAAATTTTTAGTAGAAAATAGAAGTAAACATCTTTCTGAATTTCTGAAAAGATTTTTTAAACAGGAGACAGCAAACACTGGCATTAAAATTTTGATAAATTTGACTGTATCAAACTAAGAATTTGTGTTTAATAAACACCTTAAAGAAAGAGCGAAGACAAGTTATAGACTGGGACAGCATATTTGCAACATGTATAACCTACACCAGGTGAGAATCACGGATATGAAGAACCCCTACAAATCAATGATAAGGACAAACAACCCAACAAAAATGAACAGGAGAAAGAAATGAAGAAGAAAACACATCTTAGGAAATGTTCAATATCATTTGTGAATCAATGAGCAAGGGAAAATCAAATTAAGATTAGGAGGAGAATGGTGCCTGGCTGGCTCAGTCCGAAGAGCATATGACTCTTGATCTCAGGGTTGTGAGTTGGAGCCCCACATGGGGTGTTGAGATTATTTAATAAAACTTAAACAAAAAGGTTAGGGGGAGATTTTATATTCATTTGATCCACAAAAGCTATAGGTCAATAGCATCAGCTGTTGAAAAGGATATGAATCAACAGGATTTCTTATACTTGGCTTGAAAGGGTGATTTTTGGAACAACTGGTATAATTGCATTCCTGGTTATGTGCAGTAAAATATGTCCCAGAGATGGTCTTACTCATGGAATACCAGGGACCATGTATCAGAATGTTGACAGTCACTGTATTTATAATACAAAAACATGGAAATAACCAAATGCCTTTGAATAAGTGAATAGATAACTTACAGAATCTTCACCAAATGGCATATCACACAATGGTGAAAAGTGAAGTACAGCTTACATGCACCAACGTGGATGAGACACAGCAGCACAATACTGACTTTAAAAAACAAGTCCCAGGGATGTCTGGGTGGCTCAGTCAGTTAGGCATCTGACTCTTGATTTTGGATCAGGTCATGATCTCAGGGTCATGAGATTGAGCCCTGTGTTGGACTCCGCGCTGAGCATGCAACCTACTCAAGATTCTCTTTCTTCCTCTCCCTCTCCCCCTTCCCCTGACCCCCACCACTTGCCCACACACTCTCTCAAAAAAAAATAAAATTCCCGAATATCATGTACTACAAAATGCCCTTTTTATTACATTAAGAGTACCTAAAATTAAACAATTACTTTCGGAAATACACACAAATACACAAAGCAAGAAAATGAAAAGCACAAGATCGAGAATCATGATAGTCAGTTGGAGGAGAAAGCTGAGGGAGGGGGAGGAATAAATGGTAAGTGTGAACTGTTGGAGTTGTCCTTTCGCTCATAGTGAGCAGTGGGCTCCCACACGCTTATTATTACATACATAAACCAATGAAACAGACCATGACAGCATAATGATGAGCATCCTGAGCCAAGAATTCTCACTTATCCAATTCTGAGCACCTGAGGTCCATTAGAAAGTTAATAACATAGTAATCAAAGAAATAATAGAATGACAAAACCTAAAAGCTGGTTCTTGGAAGAGACTCATAAAAGAGACAAACCTCGGGGCGCCTGAGTGGCTCAGTCGTTAAAGCGTCTGCCTTTGGCTCAGGTCATGATCCCAGGGTCCTGGGATCGAGCCCCACATTGGGCTCCCTGCTCAGCGGGAGGCCTGCTTCTCCCTCTCCCACTCCCCCTGCTTGTGTTCCCTCTCTCGCTGTGTCCTCTCTGTCAAGTAAATAAATAAAATCTTTAAAAAAAGAGAGAGAGAGACAAACCTCCAGCATGATAGTGAGATAAAAGGAAAAAAAACACAAAAACAATCTTAAAAACATAAAGGAACAAAATTATACAGTCAAAATTGAAAACCATTTGAAAATAAGATGAGTAAGTTTATGCCAATAAATTAGAAAACCTGGGGTGCCTGGGTGGCTCAGTTGGTTAAGCGACTGCCTTCGGCTCAGGTCATGATCCTGGAGTCCTGGGATCGAGTCCCACATCAGGCTCCCTGCTCAGCGGGGAGTCTGCTTCTCCCTCTGACCCTCCCCCATCTCATGCCCTCTCTCTCTCTCTCTCTCTCGTTCTCTCTCTCAAATAAATAAAGTCTTTAAAAAAAAAACCTGGATAAAATGAAACGTTTTCTATAGAAATATAACAACAAAAGTAACACAAAAGGAATGAAAATGCAGAATAGACTCATATCTTTTTTTTTTAAAGATTTTATTTATTCATTTGAGACACAGAGATACAGAGAGAGAAAGCATGAGCAGGGAGAGAGGCAGAGGGAGAAGCAGGCTCCTCACTAAGCCAGGAGCCCAATGTGGGGCTCGATCCCATGACCCTGGGATCATGACCCGAGCCGAAGGCAGACTGCTTAACCATCTGAGCCACCCAGGTGCCCCTCATATCTATTTCTTTAAGCAGAATCAATCGTTAAAACTCCTCCACAAATACAGACATACACAGGAAAACAGGTGGGTTCTTTCAAAATTTCTAGGAACAGACAACCTTATGCAAATTTCTCCAAAGACTTGGAAGAGCAGGAAAACTCTCCTAATTCAACATATGTTCTAAACAAGAATAACACACCAAAGGGGCGCCTGGGTGGCTCAGTCAGTTAAGTGTCTGCCTTCAGCTCAGGTCATGATCCCGGGGTCCTGGGATCCAGCCCTGCATTAGGCTCCCTGCTTAGCGGGGAGCCTGCTTCTCCCTCTCCCTCTGCCTGCTGCTCCCCCTGCTTGTGCTCGCTCTGTCAAATAAATAAGTAAAATCTTAAAAAAAAAAAAAAGAGGAGTACACAAAAAGAAAGTCATACTCCAGATTCATTTATGAACACAGATGCAACTACCTTTCATAAAACAGTGGCAAATGGAATCTAACAGTATATTCAAAAATAGTAGCAAAGTATGGGGCGCCTGGGTGGCTCAGTCATTAAGTGTCTACCTTCGGCTCGGGTCATGATCCCAGGGTCCTGGAATCGAGCCCCGCATCAGGCTCCCTGCTCCGCGGGAAGCCTGCTTCTCCCTCTCCCACTCCCCCTGCTTGTGTTCCCTCTCTCGCTGTGTCTCTGTCAAACAAATAAATAAGATCTTTTAAAAAAATAAAAATAAAAAAGATAGCAATGTAGGATTTATCACAGGAACACAATGACAATAGAGCAGTGGGCCTCATCACATGAAAAGATCAAAGGAAGAAATAAAATCATAATCACCTCAATAGATGTAGAAAGAGCATTTGATAACATTTAACACCCATTTGTGATTATGATTATTAGTAAAATCAGCGAGGGAAATTTCCTTACTCTGATAATGGCCAGCTATCAGAACCTAATGCATATACCATACATAATAGTGAAACTTTTAAATTATTACCTTTCAAACAAGGAATAAGAATTTTCTGCTAAGGAAAAAGCAAGAGAACTTGCAGATAAAACTAAAAGATCTAATCACAGGATCCAATCACTTGATAATGAGAAAATGTAAATTTTTAAAAGGTATTAATTCCAATAGCAACAGAATCTATAGGTATCTTTGACTAAATCTAACAAAAGATATATATGAACTTTTATTGTAAAAGTATAAAACTTCAGGGATGGTGGGGTGGCTCAGTCAGTTAAACTTCTGCCTTTAGCTCAGGTCATGATCCCAGCGTCCTGGGATCAAGTCCTGCATTGGGCTCCCCGCTCTGTGGGGAGTCTGCTCCTCCCTCTGCCTCTGCCTCTCTTTCATGAATAAATAATAAAATCTTAAGAAAAAAGTATAAAACTTCATGTAGGATATAAAAGACCTACAGAAATGGAGAGTATAGGGGACGGAGCAAGATGGTGGAGGAGTAGGAGACCTGGATTTCGTCTGGTCTCAGGGATTCAGCTGAATAGGGATCAAACCATTCTGAACACCTACGAACTCAACAGGAGATCGAAGAAGAGAGTAGCAACAACTCTCTGAACAGAGAAGCAACCACTTACTGGGAGGTAGGACGTGCGGAGAAGTGAATCCGAGGCGATATTCGGGAGGATAGATGGCGGGGGAGGGGGCCTCCGTCGGCCGCTTCTGGCAAGTGAAAGAGCCGCGGAGCACAAAATTGGAACTTTTAGAAGTCGGCTACGCTGAGGGACGTCGCTGCAGTGGCTAAGCGGGGGGTGGAACCCTCACGGGAGAGTGTGGTCTCAGGAACCTCAGGGTCACAGAAAGACCGGGGGTGCCTGAGTGCGGCAGAGCTCCCAGGCATCAGAGCGGGGAAGCTGGCTGCAGAGACGGAGCCGAGGCGCGGGCTCTCAGCTCGGGGTTGCCCTAAACTGTGATCCGCGGCCCAGTCGGGCCACGGCTCCTCCAGCAGGGACCCAACAAGCGACAGAGCCGGGGAGACTCCCCTCCCTCCCCCGGG
>NW_027399312.1:7919-8187 GCF_003265705.2 Callorhinus ursinus | reverse complement strand
GATGTCTGTTTAGAACCACGGATAAAATCTTTTCCCTCAATTCTTCTTTTTAAGATGGTTGCTCAGCATTGACACAGAAAAATATCCGACATAAAACTGGAGCCGTTCATAGCTGCAAAGGACCCGGAAGATATCAAAATGTAGTGACCACAAAGAGAGGAACTTGTGCCCCCAGGCAGGCCTTCTGGGCACAGGGCGGGTTGGGGCCCTGGCATGCCCGTGCAAGCAGTGCTTGGCTCCACAGTTTCCCTCAAGTGGACAGAAGTAG
>NW_027399312.1:0-7819 GCF_003265705.2 Callorhinus ursinus | reverse complement strand
CAGCCCAATAACCCAGGTCCCACAGCTCCTCTGGGCACAACCCCTCATGAGTTCTGGGTGCCCTGTTGATTCTTGGGCACAGCCATGGATCTCAGCTTCTTCATGATGTGGGGAATGATGGGAGGGCCAGCCCAGCAGCCGTGGGTCCACAGGTCCTCTGGGGACAGCACCTTGGTGTCCATCTGGCCCAGCATGTACCTGTTCAGGTGGCTCTTATCGGGCCACACAGCCTCAATCCCATTGTCCCAGTTGACCTCCATCGCCTAGTGACAAGCCAAGGTCAGTCGGGGAAACTCCACCACCAATTCCCCAAAAAAGGCCCCCACGTAGTAAAAGTTGCCATGGTACCTGGGGATTTGGGTCTGGGACTGTGGCCAGCGCTCGTAGATAAAGTCCTCATGGGCTGCCCAGTAGAAACTGGGGTGTGGGGTGGCAAAGAGGGGGGCAGGATCTCCATGCCTACATGGTCCCAGAACTTCATTCCCGCATCCACGTCCACGTAGACCAGGTCATCCACGTCACAGAGGCAGTCCTGCTCGCGGAGGAGGCTGATCATCGCTACATGCTGCATGGACACATCCTGCCGGAGCAGGAAGCCGCGTACATCAACAACCACCACCCTCCAGCCCTCCCAGATTGGCACACACGGCACAGCAACCAGCTGGTCAGTGAAGACGTAGTAAGGGACCCTGTGTCCACCATGAGGACCACCACACTCCAGCCTACATGGAGGGGCACACGGGGTCCGGCAGCTGGCTGATTGGTGAAAACTTTGTAGGTGACCCCGTGCCCCACCATGTAGTGCTTCTCTGCCATCTGCAGGAACAGCTCCAGGAAGACCATGCATCCACAGGGGCAGTGGACAGGGCAGGAAGCGGGTCACTGCCAGAGGCTGGCAGCAGGACACCAGAGTTGGGGGCCATGGACGTGTGCACCTTCTTCAAGGGGGCAGGCCCCGGGCTGCTTTAAGCAATAGCCACCTCCTCACCTTCCTGAGGGAATCAGCCAGCAGGACCTCCCTAATATCTGTTCCCAGAGATGGGGGCCATCAGCAGCCTGTCTTCCAAAGGGGAGCCTGAGGCTTCGGAGGCTGGAAACCCATGCAGCCCCACAGTCAGCATGCTGGAGCCAGGAACACTCCCCCTGCGCTGAGCTCCTGGGCAAACCGTGCAGGTGCCCTCCACTGTCCGCCCCTCCTGTAGATCCCATCCCCACCTTCCAGGAAGAAAGCACCTTTGGGCACAACCCTCATTTCTATGACTTACAGAGCGGCTAGAATCAGCAGGCCCGGCCACCTGTCCCACTTTGCTTTGAGTGGGCTGCCGCTGGCCCCCACAGACCTGTCTCCACTTCCTGTAGGGTACTCCCTGGAAGGCTCCTGGGCATCCTGCTGAGAAGGTGTTCAGTAAGCCACTTGTATTCCTAGGAGGGGTCACCCTCAAACTCTGCGACATCAGGAATAATGTCCAGCTCATTGACAGGGAAGGCAAAAGACGACACCAGGAAGAAGAGGGGGCTTGCTTAGGCCCCAGGCTTGAATCCAAGGGTGTAATCTTCCAGGTCCAGGTCTACATCTCCCAAGCCCCAAAGGGTTTAAAGTCTTACCCAAACACGTCCCATGGCTGGTCCCCCTTTATGGGTACTACCTGCTCCACCCTGTGTGTACAGCAGCTCCCCCATTATAGGCAAGGGTAGTGAGCCTCTCTCAGACTGATATTTTTGCTTAGACGCTAATGCTAATTCCCTGGGCCTGCCCCATACCTGGCAGGTTAGTAAATCGCTCACACAGGGAAGGCGGGTACTACATTTAAATAGGGGACAAACACACTCAAACAGCGGACATGAGTCAGGTCACCAGAGGGCAAGTCCAGACCCAGCCAATGGGGGAACAAGCCAGATATGAAGCAAGGGGATAGAAGAGGGATCCTGGCAGAGGGCACATCAAAAGCAAAGGCTTGTAGTCAGGCCCAGGGCACATGTGCGACGACCACACACTTGGTGGCCCAAAGAAGGGGGGCCGTGGTGGAAGAGGTGAGGCTGGAGAGGACGGGCAGGAGGGGAGCAGACCACAGAGAGGCCCAAAGGTTATGTTCCTGAAAATATCACTCTAGTTACCAGAGGAGAATGGGTTCAGTGCAGCAGAGGACAGGGAGACCCTAACCCTAACCCTAAACCCTAACTCCTATCCCTAGCCCTAACCACTATTACCAACCTCACAATATCAGCAAAATGCATTCCTGTACCTTTCTTAATATAGATGTAAGAAGCTAGAACAGAAGAATTGCAAAACCAAGAGCTCATAAATAGACTATGCACCCTAAGCATGTGGCTCTGCACAAACACCTCAAAGGTTATTCAATAGAGTGAAACAAGCAATGTAATACAGCACAATGAATTTTTAAATAAAAACATGTGGTCATATTAATTGATTCAGAAAATGTTCTAACCAAAGTCCAATGACTGTTGCTGATATAAATACTCATGAAAGCAGGAATAAGGAGGAATTTTCCCATTAAATCTCTAGCAAACACCATGCTTAAGTCTGAAGATGGACAGCTCTACTCTGAAATTAGGAAAAAGGACAGGATGCTGGTTTTCACCTGTTGCTCAATATTGGACTGAAAGTTCTACCCAGAAGGATAAGCCAAGAAAGAAGCCATCCACAGGTGAAAGGAAACACTAGAACTCTGTCTATTCAGAGACCAGGGATGACATCATCTTATATAGAGCTTCCTAAAGAATCAACAAAAAATGATTACAACCAGTTACCTAATTCAGCACAGTTACAGGACAAAATATCAATACACAAACTTCTTTCTTATTTGTATACACTAGCAATGAATCATCCAAAAAGGAATTTAAGAAAACAATTCCATTTTAGGGAACATCAACATTAACGAAATATTTAGTTATAGATGTAATCAAGGTGCACATCTTGTGCATGAAATGTTACAAAAATTGCTGAAAGAAAGTAAGGGAAACCTAAATAATTCTGAAGATACCCCATGGTGATGAAAAGACATGCTATTGATAAGATGGCAGTAGAACACAAGGCGATGTGGAAATTCAATGTGTCCCCAAGAAAATTCACAAAGGCCTTTGGGAAGAAATGCAAAGGTAATCCTAAGAGTCATATGGAATTTCAAGGGACCACAAGATAGCCAGAATAATCTTGAAAAAGAAAATCAAAGGTTATACTTCCAAAGTTCAAATCTAATACAAAGCAACAGTAAAGAAAACGTTGTGATACTGTCGTAAAGGTATGCATTCACACTGAAGCAAATAATACATTATATGTTAATTAATTGAATTTAAATTTAAAATTTTTTAAATAAATATGTAAAATAACAATTTTATTGTTATGCATACTCTTTTGAAAAGGTATGCATACAGATCAGTGGGATTTAACTGAGACCAGAAATATATCCCTTCTTCTATAGTCCACTGAAGTTTGACAAGTGTGGACCACCTTACATTGGGGGACATTTGGTTATCCATGTGCAGAGGAAAGAACCTGGAACCTTACATCATTCCACATAGAAACGTTAGCTCAAAATAAGTAAAGGTTTAAATGTAAGAGGTGAAATTTTAAACTGTAGAAGAAATAAATTGGGATAAATCTTCATAACTTTGGATTTAGCAATGCTTTTATCTCTGACAGCAAAGCAAAAGAAAAGAAAGAAAAAATATCCTCAGAATTAAAAATCTTTTCAGCACGCCTGGGTGGCTCAGTCAGTTAAGCATCTAACTTAATTTTGGCTCAGATCATGATCTCAGTGTCATGATATCAATCCCCACGTCAGGCTCCAAGCTGAGTGTAGGGCCTGCTTGAGAATCTCTCTCCCTCTCCCTCTGCCCCTGCCCACTCACACACTCTCTCTCCCTTGCTCTTAAAAAAATGTAAAAAAAAATTACAAATCTTTGTACATCGGAAGTGACTATCCTGAAAGTGAAAAGACAGCCCCCAGAAGGAAATATTTGTACATTATGTATCTAGTAAGAATCTGTTGTCCAGAATATGTAAAGAGCTTTTACAACTCCTCAACAAAAAGACCACCTAATTTTAAAATAAAGGTCTTGGATAGACCCTTCTCCAGAGAAATCATGGGGAGTTGGGTGTTTAGTGCACGCAGAGTCTCCCTCAGGTAGAATGAACATGTTCTGCAGAATGAGGTACAACCGTGTGAACTCAGCTAAGGCCAGACCATTGTGTAGAGGGGAAACAGAAGCGGAGGAGTGGGAGAGGGAGAAGCAGGCTTCCCACCGAGCTTGGAGCCCGACGCGGGGCTCAATCTCAGGACCCTCGGATCATGACCTGAGCTGAAGGCAGATGCTCAGAGACTGAGCACCCAGTCGTGCCATGTTAGTCTTGTTTTATTTTGAGTTATACTTGAGCCTTGAGCAACTTGGGCCTGAACTCTGTGGGTCCACTGATAGGTGGACATTTTCCCTGGTGAATACAATATGATACTATGAATGCATTTTCTCTTCCTGGTGATTTTCTTAATAACCTTTCCTTTTCTCTAGTTTACTTTATTGTAAAAACTTAGTATGTAATATATGCAACATACAAAATATGTGCTAATCGACAGTTTATGTTGTTGGTAGGGATTCTGGTCCACAGTAGGCTCTCAGTAGCTATGTTTTTTTTGGGGGGGTCAAAAGTTATATGCAGATCTGTGGCTTCATGTGGGGTCAGCATCACTGACCCCCCCACAGTGTTTGAAGGTCAGCTGTATTTCAGAGCTGGGGGTAGACTATAAATTTTAAGGGGTCTTGGGCCTTTAAAAATCTTAGTTCAAAACTCAGATTAGCTGGGCTACTGGGCAGTGCAGTGGGGTGGAGTTGGGGGAGGCCTTTCTGAGATACTCCAGCCTGAGAGCAGCTGATGTACCAGTGGGTCGTTACCTGACTGCATGTGGGAACCACCTGGGGAGAAGCACAAATGGGAGGACAGGCAGGTGCCCAGCATTTTCAAGCTCCTCTACTGACCCAGCATGTGGCCAGGGTCGCCATGTCCACTCTGAGTGTCCTAAATTGACCCAGCCTTCCAGGTTCCCGGACTGATCAGCTTGTAGAACTGCAGGAAATTAGAATTAGCCTTCCCACCTACCCACTCTCCTCCCCTGCTGAAATTGGAGCTCTCCATTTTAAATCTTGTACCTTGTTATATCTTCGCTGTGAGGGTCAGGGGACAGGAGGGGGCTCCTGGCACACAAGACAGAGTGTGGGCTTAGTAGCTAAACAGATGTGAGTTCAAATCCTAACTCTGCCCTGTACCAGCTCTGCCATCTGGGAAAAGTTCTGAACTGCAGTTGCCCCCTGCAACGTGTGGCAGGGGTAATGCTGCCTACCTACTGGATCTCCATGAGGCTCATTGAGGGGAGGCTGGGAGATGCGTGCATCCCCTCTGCCCCAGCTCTGCAGCTGGGTGCACGAGGGTCTCCCTGGCTCTGCCATCTTGGCAACAGCCCTCCTGTGTGCAAGCCTCTCTTGGCTCCCTTACCCTTCTCACCCTAGGTCAGGCTCCCCCTACTCGCCGTAGGTTAACACCCCCTTCCCAGGAATGGTGGAGGTCTGCCCTTGCTGTGCCAGGGTCTCATTGATGCCTCTCCCCTTGCCTGCCTTCCAACGTGGTTCCACCGTGACTGAGTGCAGTGCAGCCTACTTTTCTCCCTCCATTGCCTGTGAGGCCACTGTCAGCCCTCCCAGAGATGCCTGGTACTCTCCACGCCGGCCCCTTCCAACCACCCAATCTGGTATTGTGGCCATAGCCAACTCCAGAAACCCAGGAGCATTAAGTCACGCCTTGCTAAGACCTCCACTGGCCCCGACTCACTGTCGGCCCGTAGGATCGGGCCCCGGCCTGCCTCTACAGCCCCCTCTTGCTTACTCCGTCAATCACCACAGATCCTCCCACCGGGGCCCTCCCAACTCAGGACATTTGCACATACTGTTCTCTTTCCTGGAATTCTCTCTCCTAGATACATAATGAGCTCTGGCTCATTTACCCCTTGTTTGGGGGGTTGAGTACCCACCCCACCAGATTCAGTCCCCTGCTATGCATTCTTGTACCTCCTTATACTTTTCCAATAAATGAGCTTGACCATGTGATTCGTGGCCATCTATCCCACTAAATGGTAAACTCCATGAAGCGAGGGCCAGGCTGGATTTTGCTCATCATTATAACCCTTCAGTTGTTGTGGCGCCTGGCACAAACGAGGAACAATTTGGACTGAGTGTATATGCTACGTGGGCTTGTGTCTCTCGTGTACCCGTGAATCGTTTGTTTAAGGAGCAAGTGCAGAGTTACAAGAGGGATATGGTCTGGTTTACCAGATGAGTGAGTGCCCACTGGGGCACTTTTTATCACAGATAAAATACAGGACCCCTGCTTAGAATCTCAGCCAGGTAACAAATGACATTTTAGGATATGTTGCAAATATTGTACGGGACGTAGTTATACAAAAATTACTTGTTTATGTGATATTCTACCATGGCTGGACAACCAGTACATTTATTTGCTAAATCTGACCACCCTGTGCTGGAGCGTGCCCACTTCTCCTGATGCTTCTTTGCCCCTCCTTCCTCCCTGGCACTGTACTTCCTCATGTGCCGGCAAGAATAAGATCCCCTGCCCTCAAGGAACCCACAGTCTAGTGTAAGAGATGAGACCGCAAACACAAATCTCTGAGGCAATGCCAAGTCTATTTCTGAAAATTTAGAGGCCCTGGTTGGAATAGGGACAGCCTTAGAATTTAGCAGAGACCACAGATCATGGCACAGAAAAGCAAGTCCAGAAATAAACCCACATTTCATAAGACTAAAGATTTGAAATCACTGATGAAAGGATTATTCAGTAAGTTATGTTAGGGCAATTCATTAACTACCTGGACAAAATTAAGTTAGATCCTCATTGCTTTGGGCCTCACACCCCCACATTTTCTCTGTCTCCTCATTTTGTCTGTTATCTTGTTGTTCCTGTGCATTAGGTCGGCTGTGTGTCCTGGTCTTATACAGAAGGTGTCCCGTGGGGCTAGGCAGCACTGTCACCCTGGTCACCAGACCCTGTGTCCCCTGTCATGAGTGCTGCAGGAGTGCTGAGGGACAGGGCTTGCCCTCGGGCCGACTGTTGGCAGTGACCAGCCTCCATAACTGCGGGCCTGCTGGTACCATTCCAGCTGCTGGGAGGCCTGGCCGTAGGTGCCGGGTTTGCTGGGGGGGATTGCCAGATCAGATACAGGACCCCTGCTCCCAGCACAGTGAGCCGAGAGACCCAGCCCCAGCTGTTGTGTGTGCACTGCTGAGTCACACTGGCGCCCATCCTGCCTGGACAGGAGTCCCCTTGCAGGACTGCTGGTCCCAGCCAAAGTGCCCTCCAGGAATTGTGCGGCCTGATCCACTTTGTAGGGGCACATGCTGGGGTGGGAGCGTAGGGGAGCTGGTTCCACAGGGGATCAGCATGTTGTGGAGTGCTAGCAAGATAGATGGAAAGCGTGAGAATTCGCTCCTGCAAACACCAGGGTAACTTCAGAAGGAGTGCCGGAAAGTGCTGAGGGCCGGGCATTCTGTTCCCAGAAAAAGCCCTACCGATCCTTGAACTCCAGCACACATGCTTTGTTAGACAATAAATCTCCAAACTGCTGCCCCCATGCTAGGTCTCGGATGGGCTGTGGCCCCACGCTGGCGGTGTAAGAGGGGAGCCTCCAGCTCTAACAGAGTGATGTCCCCCTAATTTTCAAAGCTCCCCAAGATAAGTTGTGAAGATTTTCAAAGCCAGACATTATGCAGGTTCATTTTCCTGGGGAGGTCCTCAGAT
>NW_027399311.1:0-8189 GCF_003265705.2 Callorhinus ursinus | reverse complement strand
GAAAAAAGGCGGTCTCTTCAACAAATGGTGTTGAGACAATTGGACAGCCACACGCAGAAGAATGAAACTGGACCACCTCCCTACACCACACACAAAAGTAGACTCAAAATGGATAAAAGACCTAAATGTGAGACAGGAATCCATCAAAATCCTAGAGAACACAGGCAGCAACCTCTTCGACCTCGACCACAGCAACTTCTTGCTAGACAGGTCTCCAAAGGCAAGGGAAACAAACACAAAAATGAACTATTAGGACTTCGTCAAGACAAAAAGCTTTTGCAGAGCAAAGGAAACAGTCGACAAAACCAAAAGACAACCGACAGGATGGGACAAGATATCTGCAAACGACATATCAGATAAAGGGCTAGTATCCACAATCTGTAAAGAACTTGGCAAACTCAACACCCAAAGAACAAATAATCCAGTCAAGAAATGGGCAGAAGACATGAACAGACATTTCTGCAAAGACGACATCCAAATGGCCAGCAGACACATGAAAAAGTGCTCAACATCGCTCGGCATCAGGGAAATCCAAATCAAAACCTCAGTGAGATACCACCTCACACCAGTCAGAATGGCTAAAATTAACAAGTCAGGAAACGACAGATGTTGGCGGGGATGCGGAGAAAGGGGAACCCTCCTACACTGTTGGTGGGAATGCAAGCTGGTGCAGCCACTCTGGAAAACAGTATGGAGGTTCCACAAGAAGTTAAAAATAGAGCTACCCTATGACCCAGCAATTGCACTACTGGGTATTTACTTCAAAGATACAAATGTAGGGACCCGAAGGGGCACCTGCACCCCAGTGTTTATAGCAGCAATGTCCACAATAGCCAAACTGTGGAAAGAGCCAAGATGTCCATCGACAGATGACTGGATAAAGATGTGGTGTATATATACATTCAATGGAATATTATGCAGCCATCAAAAAAAATGAAATCTTGCCATCTGCAACGACCTGGATGGAACTAGAGGATATTATGCTAAGCAAAATAAACCAATCAGAGAAAGACAATTATCATATGATCTCATGGATATGAGGAATTTGAGAAATAAGACAGAGGATCATAGGGGAAAGAAGGGAAAAATGAAACAAGACGAAACCAGAGAGGGAGACAAACAATAAGAGACTCTTAATCTCAGGAAACAAACTGAGGGTTGCTGGAGGGGAGGGGGGTGGGAGGGATGGGGTGGCTGGGTGATAGACACTGGGGAGGGTATGTGCTAGGGTGAGCGCTGTGAATTGTGTAAGAGTCATGAATCACAAACCTGTACCCCTGACACAAATAATACATTTTATGTTAATAAAAATAAAATAAAAATTTAGAAAACAGGCTAGGATTAGGGTTAGCTCACATAAATCCAAACATAAACTAGAAAAAGACTACTAACCAAAGAAAAATCAACAAAGAACAAAAATTAAATATAAATGCAAACATTTTGAAAACTTTTCACTACACTGGGAAAAGAAATGCAAACTACAACAACAGAAGAGGGGCGCCTGGGTGGCTCAGTAGTTCAGTCGTTAAGTGTCTGCCTTCAGCTCAGGTCATGATCTCAGGGTCCTGGGATCGAGCCCCGCATCGGGCTCCCTGCTCGGCAGGAAGCTTGCTTCTCTCTCCCTCTCCCACTCCCCCTGCTTGTGTTCCCTCTCTCGCTGTGTCTCTGTCAAATAAATAAATAAAATCTTAAAAAAAAAATAAAACAACAGAAGAACATTTTGCCAAATTTGCAGAGAATTTTTTCAGTAAAATTATTCAATGTTGGAAGTGCAGAACGAAGCTTAATGTACACCATCACCTATTTAAAAGGGGGAAGATATATTTAATATTTCTTGGAAAAATATATGATAAACTTCTAACACTTGCTGCCTTTAGGAAAGGGACGCTGGTGGCTGAGGAAAGGGATGGGAAAACAATTTCCTATTACATACTGTTCTGTGAATTTCTATTTTCAAATCACCTAATTTATTTCTTATTCAAACAATAAGTAAATCTGAAAAATAAAAATGCTGAACATGGTGAAAGTTAATAGTAAAATGTTACAGTTATGCCATCAGTGAAACAAGAGATATCCTCATACAAAACTTCTTGAAAGCAATTTAGTGTATGGAACAATCTGCTTTATTTCTGGACTTCTATTCCACTGACCTATAATGTCTATCCTTATGCTGCAGTTTTTTGGTTTTTGTTTGCTTCTTTTTTATATACTGCAGGTTTTTTGTTGTTGTTGTTTTGGTTTTTAATTTTTTTTTATTTTTTTTTAGTGTTCCATGATTCATTGTTTTATATACTGCAGTTTTGATCACTGTAGCTTTGTATGTAGTTCTGCAATCAAGAAGTATGAGTTTTCCAGCTTTGTTCTTTTTCATAACTGTTTTGACTATTTGGGGTGCCTTGCAATTCCATATGAATTTTAGGACCAGCTTGTCAATTTCTACCCCAAAAACCACTGGAGTTTCAATGGGGACTGCACCAACAGATTGATTAGCCATGTTAAGTCTTCCAAGGCTGCATGAACACTGATGGCTTCTCAGTTATTTAGATCTTCTTTAATTTCTTTCAAAAGTACTCTGTAGTTTTTATGTAAAAGTCTTACATCTCCTAGGTTAAATTTATTACTATGTAATTTATTATTTTTGATGCTATTGTAAATGAAACTGTTTTCTTGATTCCCTTTGAGGATTGTTATTGCTAGCATATAGAAATACAATTGATTTTGGGGTGTTGACGCTGTATCCTACAACTGTGCTGAATTCATCTACCAGTGCTAATTATTTTTTGTGTGTGGGATTTTATGTTTAGGATTTTCTACATGTAGGATCATGTCACCTGAAAATACACATAATTTTACTTCTCTTCCTATTTGGATGCCTTTTATGTCTTTTTCTCGCCTAACTGCTCTGGCTAGAACTTCGAACACAACATTGGATTATCAGCAGTAAAAGCAGGTAACCTTGTCTTGTTCCCAATTTAGGGGGAAAAGCTTTCAGTCTTCCACAACTGAGAATAGTCTTAGCTGTGGGTTTTTCATAAATGCCCTTAATCATATTGATGAAGGTCCCTGAGTTCTCAGTTCACTGAGGTCCATGAGGTCTCAGTTCACTGAGAGTTTCATCAAGAAAGGTGACAAATTTTGTCAAATACTTTTTCTGTGTCAACTGAGATGCTAAAGTGGTTTTTTCTTCATTCTATTTAGTGGTTTATTACAATGACTTTCTTATGTTGCACCACCCTTGCATTCTGGGGATAAATCCCAGTTGGTCATGGTGTATAATCCTTTTAATACGCTATTGGATTCAGTCTGTATTACTCTATTTTCACAACTAGAGATACACAAAGGAAACAGACTGCAATAAAACATACTAAACGTTAACAAGTAATTATCTCTACATGGTGAGTTTATGGGTGAGATTCTCTCCTATACACCTTTCTGTATTTCCTACAATAAATACAAGTACTTTTATTTATTTTAAAGATTTATTTATTTGAGGTTCACCTGGGTGGCTCAGGTGGTTAAGCATCTGCCTTCTGCTCAGGTCATAATCCCAGGACCTTGGGATCAAGCCCCATGTTCAGCTCTCTGCTCAGTGGGGAGCCTGCTTCTGCCTGCTGCTCTGCCTGTTTGTGATCTCTCTGTCAGATAAATAAAGTCTTTAAAAAAATTTATTTGAGAGAGAGAGAGCATAAGTGGGAGGGGCAGAGGGAGAGGGAGAGAGAATCTCAAGCCGACTCCACACTGAGTGTGGAGCCCAATGCAGAGCTTGATCCCAGGACCGTGAGATCATGACAACCTGAACCAAAATCAAGAGTCAGCCAGTTAAACAACTGTGTTACCCAGGTGCCCCTGAGTACCTTTCATTAAAAATAATAGTAAGATTTTACTGATGTTAAGGAAAATATAGAGAAATTGTAAAATCAACATGAAAGTCAAACAATCCAATAAAACAATGGACAAAGGACATAAGGAAATCAAAAACCATAATGGCAATAAGGATATGAAAAGGTGCTCAAGCTGCTAGTGACTAGTGAAATAAAAAAAAAAAAAAAAACTATCACCACCACTGTTTTGGCCAAACTGTAAAAACCAAGAGCTAGAGGGCTGCATAAAAATAAGACCTCTCATACGTGGCTGGTAAGAGTGCAAAATGGCTTAAGTCACTATAGAAACAAATGTAGCAATACCCACATTACATTACCCATATCTGTGCCTTTGAAAAAACACAAAGAACCAGGGGCCTGGGTAGCTCAGTTGGTTGAGCCACTGTCTCTTGGTTTCAGCTCAGGTTGTGATCTCATCATCCTGGGATCAAGCCCCATATCAGGCTCAGTATGGGGTCTGCTCAAAATTCTCTCTCTCTCCTTCTATCCCTCCCCACACTTGCACATTCTCTCTCTAAAATAAATAAAATCTTTAAAAAAAAAAATACAAAGAACGAAATCCAACAATTCCAATTTTAAAACAAAGGTTTAAGAATGGTTACTGCGGCATAATTTGCAACAGCAAAATTTCAAAACAACCTAAATATATAACCAGAGGAGACTGGAAAATCTGTGGATTTTCTCACATATGGACTACTATACAGCAGGAATGAACAAACTAAAGCTATGTGTATCAACATAATAAATCTAAAAACCACTATTGAGGGATGCCTGGGTGGCTAACTTGGTTGAGCTTCTGCCTTCAGCTCAGGTCATGATCCCAGGGTCCCAGGATCGAGTCCTATATCGGGCTCCTTGCTCAGCAGGGAACCTGCTTCTCCCTTGGCCTGCCGCTCCCCCTGCGTGTGCACGCACATGCTCTCTCATTCTCTCTGACAAATAAATAAATCTTTAAAAAAAATAAAATAAAAATAAAAATCATTTATTGAAAGAAAAAAGCAAGCTGCAGAATAAAAACTACAGTTATGTCATCTTCAATATAAAATTCATAACCCCATAAGGGCACTTGTATGGCTCAGCAAGTGACTCTCCATCTCAGGGTTGTAGATTCAAGCCTCATGTTGGGTGTAGAGTTACAAATAAAATCTTTAGGGGCGCCTGGGTGGCTCAGTCATTGGGCGTCTGCCTTCGGCTCAGGTCATAATCCTGGGGTCCTGGGATCGAGCCCCGCATCAGGCTCCCTGCTCGGCAGGAAACCTGCTTCTCCCCTCCCACTCCCCCTGCTTGTGTTCCCTCTCTCGCTATGTCTGTCAAATAAATAAAATCTTTAAAAAATAAATAAAATAAAATCTTTAGGGGCACGTGGCTAGCTCAGCCATTAGAGCATGTGACTCGATCCCAGGGTTGTAGGTTCGAGTCCCACACTGGATGTAGAGATTACTCAAAAAAATGAAATCTTTAAAAAATAACAATGATAAAATAAAATCTTTTAAAAAATTGATAACCCTATAAAATGAAACTTTTAGGGCATATGGATACACAAACATGTAACGAAAATATTAAACACGAATGAGAAAAATAATATAATTCAAAGTAATCTCTGGGAAGGAAAGAAGGGAAGGGTACACCCACAATATGAGAAATCTTATTTCTTCAAACAAAAAAACCCATAAATACGTAGTAATTTTAAGATTTATATATCTCAATGATAAATATACTGGGATTGGTAATAACATTCTCTATACCTATTTGAAAGACTTCATAGTAAAAATATTTTTAAGAAAATTTAAACCAAAATATTGCCATACGTCAAATCTATTTGAAAAGGAAATTGGCAAATTATGAAAAGGAACTTTTCAGCCATCACTGGAGGCAGTACCCTTTCTTTCTTGTATGCTTTTTATACCAATAAATACCTCTGGCAATGAAAGTATCTGCTGATGATCCTAGATGATACTGAGTTTCATGAATAAAGACAGAACTAGCCTGGTTCAGAAGAAATCATAAACAAAACAAAAACTGTTTACGACACTATGGCGATGAAAATCACAAGAGATTAATATCACACCTTTCTTAGAACTTAACACAGTTGTAATAGAGATATTCTAAAAGCAATAGAGTGATTTCCTCGTGCAAAATATGGCAAGAAGGTTTTCACAAAAAGTAATGATGAAATGTTCTAGAATTAGACAGCTGTGACGGTTATACAACTCACGGTTATACAACCCACCAAACGGTATACTTTAAAAGAGTGAATTTTATGACACGAATTATGTCTCGTTTTAAAAAACAAGAACAAGCAATGATGATTCTTCATTTAAAATGGCATTCCACGGGCACCTGGTGGCTCAGTTGGTTGAGCATCGGACTCTTGGTTACAGCTCAGGTCGTGATCTCACGGTCATAGGATCAAGCCCCACACCAGGCTCCATGCTCAGCACAGAGTCTGCTTGGGATTCCCTCCCTCTCCTTCTGCCCCTCCCCACTCTCGTGCACATACACTCTCTCTCTCTTTGAAATAAATAAATAAATCTTTAAATGAATCAATAAAGTGGCATTCCAACATTCCAACAAAGTTCTTATTTTTCCATCTTACTACAATGACCATAAGTTCCTTGAAATCAGAAACTCCTATTTATCTTTGGAAAGAGCACATCATAAATAAAAACAACACAAAATCTACCTTCCAGCTGAAAATCTAACTTTCTCACAATATGATTAACAAAAATTGGTGACGGAAGAGCATATTTTGAGCTGAAGATCTGTATTTTTTCCCTTAGTGGCAGAACGCATTGGTAAGCACGACCAAGTGGGATTTATTCCTGGGCTGCAAGGGTAGTTCAATATCCGCAAATCAATGTGATAAACTACATTACTAAAAGAAAGGACAAGAACCGTATGATCATCTCAATAAAGGCAGAAAAAGCATTTGACAAAATACAGCATCCTTTCTGGATGAAAACAGTGCAGGGAAAGAGGGAACATAACTCATATCATAAAAGCCATATATGAAAAGCCCACAGCAAGTATCATTCTCAATGGGGAAAAACTGAGAGCTTTTCCTCTAAGGTAAGGAACATGGCAACGATGTCCACTATCGCCACTGCTGTTCAACATAATATAGAAGTGGGGCGCCTGGGTGGCTCAGTCGTTAAGCGTCTGCCTTCAGCTCAGGTCATGATCTCACGGTCCTGGGATCAGGCCCCACATCGGGCTCCCTGCTCTGCGGGAAGCCTGCTTCTCCCTCTCCCACTCCCCCTGCTTGTGTTCCCTCTCTAGCTGTCTCTCTCTCTCTCTCTGCCAAATAAATAAAATCTTTAAAAAAAAAATAGTATAGAAGTCCTAGCCTCAGCAATCAAAACAACAAAAAGAAATAAAAAGCATCTGAATCGGCAAAGAAGTCGTCAAACTCTCAGTCTTCACAGATGACATGAAACTCATGTGGAAAACTCGAAAACTCCACCCCAAAATTGTTAGAGCTCGTACAGGAATTCAGCAAAGTGGCAGGATATAAAATCAATGTGCAGAAATCAGTAGCATTTCTATACAACAAGACAGAAGAAAGAGAAATTAAGGAGTCGACCCCATTTACAAATGCACTGAAAACCGTAAGATACCTAGGCGTAAACCTAACCAAAGAGGTAAAGGATCTGTACTCAGAAAACTATAGAATACTCATGAAAGAAACTGAGGAAGACACAAACAAATGGAAAAACGTTCCATGCTCACGGATCGGAAGAACAAATATTGTGAAAATGTCTATGCTACTTAGAGTAATCTACACATTCAATGCAAACCATATTAAAATACCACCAACTTTTTTCACAGAACTGGAACAAATAATCCTAAAATTATGTATGGATGAGAAAAGACCCCGAATAGCAGAAGGAATATTGAAAAAGAAAACCAAAACTGGTAGCATCACAATTTTGGACTTCAATCTCTACTACAAAGCTGTGGGGCGGGGGGATGGGTTAGCCTGGTGATGGGTATTAAAGAGGGCACATTCTGCGTGGAGCACTGGGTGTTATGCACAAACAATGAATCACAGAACACTACATCAAAAACTAATGATGTAATGTATGGTGATTAACATAACAATAAAAAATTATTTTTAAAAAAAGCTGTAAGCATCAAGACAGTACGGTACTGGCACAAAAACAGACACATAGATCAATGGAACAGAAGAGAGAACCCAGAAATGGACCCTCAAATCTATGGTAAACTAATCTTCGACAAAGCAGGAAAAGCATATCCAATAGAAAAAAGGCGGTCTCTTCAACAAATGGTGTTGAGACAATTGGACAG
>NW_027399310.1:0-8189 GCF_003265705.2 Callorhinus ursinus | reverse complement strand
GAAAAAAGGCGGTCTCTTCAACAAATGGTGTTGAGACAATTGGACAGCCACACGCAGAAGAATGAAACTGGACCACCTCCCTACACCACACACAAAAGTAGACTCAAAATGGATAAAAGACCTAAATGTGAGACAGGAATCCATCAAAATCCTAGAGAACACAGGCAGCAACCTCTTCGACCTCGACCACAGCAACTTCTTGCTAGACAGGTCTCCAAAGGCAAGGGAAACAAACACAAAAATGAACTATTAGGACTTCGTCAAGACAAAAAGCTTTTGCAGAGCAAAGGAAACAGTCGACAAAACCAAAAGACAACCGACAGGATGGGACAAGATATCTGCAAACGACATATCAGATAAAGGGCTAGTATCCACAATCTGTAAAGAACTTGGCAAACTCAACACCCAAAGAACAAATAATCCAGTCAAGAAATGGGCAGAAGACATGAACAGACATTTCTGCAAAGACGACATCCAAATGGCCAGCAGACACATGAAAAAGTGCTCAACATCGCTCGGCATCAGGGAAATCCAAATCAAAACCTCAGTGAGATACCACCTCACACCAGTCAGAATGGCTAAAATTAACAAGTCAGGAAACGACAGATGTTGGCGGGGATGCGGAGAAAGGGGAACCCTCCTACACTGTTGGTGGGAATGCAAGCTGGTGCAGCCACTCTGGAAAACAGTATGGAGGTTCCACAAGAAGTTAAAAATAGAGCTACCCTATGACCCAGCAATTGCACTACTGGGTATTTACTTCAAAGATACAAATGTAGGGACCCGAAGGGGCACCTGCACCCCAGTGTTTATAGCAGCAATGTCCACAATAGCCAAACTGTGGAAAGAGCCAAGATGTCCATCGACAGATGACTGGATAAAGATGTGGTGTATATATACATTCAATGGAATATTATGCAGCCATCAAAAAAAATGAAATCTTGCCATCTGCAACGACCTGGATGGAACTAGAGGATATTATGCTAAGCAAAATAAACCAATCAGAGAAAGACAATTATCATATGATCTCATGGATATGAGGAATTTGAGAAATAAGACAGAGGATCATAGGGGAAAGAAGGGAAAAATGAAACAAGACGAAACCAGAGAGGGAGACAAACAATAAGAGACTCTTAATCTCAGGAAACAAACTGAGGGTTGCTGGAGGGGAGGGGGGTGGGAGGGATGGGGTGGCTGGGTGATAGACACTGGGGAGGGTATGTGCTAGGGTGAGCGCTGTGAATTGTGTAAGAGTCATGAATCACAAACCTGTACCCCTGACACAAATAATACATTTTATGTTAATAAAAATAAAATAAAAATTTAGAAAACAGGCTAGGATTAGGGTTAGCTCACATAAATCCAAACATAAACTAGAAAAAGACTACTAACCAAAGAAAAATCAACAAAGAACAAAAATTAAATATAAATGCAAACATTTTGAAAACTTTTCACTACACTGGGAAAAGAAATGCAAACTACAACAACAGAAGAGGGGCGCCTGGGTGGCTCAGTAGTTCAGTCGTTAAGTGTCTGCCTTCAGCTCAGGTCATGATCTCAGGGTCCTGGGATCGAGCCCCGCATCGGGCTCCCTGCTCGGCAGGAAGCTTGCTTCTCTCTCCCTCTCCCACTCCCCCTGCTTGTGTTCCCTCTCTCGCTGTGTCTCTGTCAAATAAATAAATAAAATCTTAAAAAAAAAATAAAACAACAGAAGAACATTTTGCCAAATTTGCAGAGAATTTTTTCAGTAAAATTATTCAATGTTGGAAGTGCAGAACGAAGCTTAATGTACACCATCACCTATTTAAAAGGGGGAAGATATATTTAATATTTCTTGGAAAAATATATGATAAACTTCTAACACTTGCTGCCTTTAGGAAAGGGACGCTGGTGGCTGAGGAAAGGGATGGGAAAACAATTTCCTATTACATACTGTTCTGTGAATTTCTATTTTCAAATCACCTAATTTATTTCTTATTCAAACAATAAGTAAATCTGAAAAATAAAAATGCTGAACATGGTGAAAGTTAATAGTAAAATGTTACAGTTATGCCATCAGTGAAACAAGAGATATCCTCATACAAAACTTCTTGAAAGCAATTTAGTGTATGGAACAATCTGCTTTATTTCTGGACTTCTATTCCACTGACCTATAATGTCTATCCTTATGCTGCAGTTTTTTGGTTTTTGTTTGCTTCTTTTTTATATACTGCAGGTTTTTTGTTGTTGTTGTTTTGGTTTTTAATTTTTTTTTATTTTTTTTTAGTGTTCCATGATTCATTGTTTTATATACTGCAGTTTTGATCACTGTAGCTTTGTATGTAGTTCTGCAATCAAGAAGTATGAGTTTTCCAGCTTTGTTCTTTTTCATAACTGTTTTGACTATTTGGGGTGCCTTGCAATTCCATATGAATTTTAGGACCAGCTTGTCAATTTCTACCCCAAAAACCACTGGAGTTTCAATGGGGACTGCACCAACAGATTGATTAGCCATGTTAAGTCTTCCAAGGCTGCATGAACACTGATGGCTTCTCAGTTATTTAGATCTTCTTTAATTTCTTTCAAAAGTACTCTGTAGTTTTTATGTAAAAGTCTTACATCTCCTAGGTTAAATTTATTACTATGTAATTTATTATTTTTGATGCTATTGTAAATGAAACTGTTTTCTTGATTCCCTTTGAGGATTGTTATTGCTAGCATATAGAAATACAATTGATTTTGGGGTGTTGACGCTGTATCCTACAACTGTGCTGAATTCATCTACCAGTGCTAATTATTTTTTGTGTGTGGGATTTTATGTTTAGGATTTTCTACATGTAGGATCATGTCACCTGAAAATACACATAATTTTACTTCTCTTCCTATTTGGATGCCTTTTATGTCTTTTTCTCGCCTAACTGCTCTGGCTAGAACTTCGAACACAACATTGGATTATCAGTAGTAAAAGCAGGTAACCTTGTCTTGTTCCCAATTTAGGGGGAAAAGCTTTCAGTCTTCCACAACTGAGAATAGTCTTAGCTGTGGGTTTTTCATAAATGCCCTTAATCATATTGATGAAGGTCCCTGAGTTCTCAGTTCACTGAGGTCCATGAGGTCTCAGTTCACTGAGAGTTTCATCAAGAAAGGTGACAAATTTTGTCAAATACTTTTTCTGTGTCAACTGAGATGCTAAAGTGGTTTTTTCTTCATTCTATTTAGTGGTTTATTACAATGACTTTCTTATGTTGCACCACCCTTGCATTCTGGGGATAAATCCCAGTTGGTCATGGTGTATAATCCTTTTAATACGCTATTGGATTCAGTCTGTATTACTCTATTTTCACAACTAGAGATACACAAAGGAAACAGACTGCAATAAAACATACTAAACGTTAACAAGTAATTATCTCTACATGGTGAGTTTATGGGTGAGATTCTCTCCTATACACCTTTCTGTATTTCCTACAATAAATACAAGTACTTTTATTTATTTTAAAGATTTATTTATTTGAGGTTCACCTGGGTGGCTCAGGTGGTTAAGCATCTGCCTTCTGCTCAGGTCATAATCCCAGGACCTTGGGATCAAGCCCCATGTTCAGCTCTCTGCTCAGTGGGGAGCCTGCTTCTGCCTGCTGCTCTGCCTGTTTGTGATCTCTCTGTCAGATAAATAAAGTCTTTAAAAAAATTTATTTGAGAGAGAGAGAGCATAAGTGGGAGGGGCAGAGGGAGAGGGAGAGAGAATCTCAAGCCGACTCCACACTGAGTGTGGAGCCCAATGCAGAGCTTGATCCCAGGACCGTGAGATCATGACAACCTGAACCAAAATCAAGAGTCAGCCAGTTAAACAACTGTGTTACCCAGGTGCCCCTGAGTACCTTTCATTAAAAATAATAGTAAGATTTTACTGATGTTAAGGAAAATATAGAGAAATTGTAAAATCAACATGAAAGTCAAACAATCCAATAAAACAATGGACAAAGGACATAAGGAAATCAAAAACCATAATGGCAATAAGGATATGAAAAGGTGCTCAAGCTGCTAGTGACTAGTGAAATAAAAAAAAAAAAAAAAACTATCACCACCACTGTTTTGGCCAAACTGTAAAAACCAAGAGCTAGAGGGCTGCATAAAAATAAGACCTCTCATACGTGGCTGGTAAGAGTGCAAAATGGCTTAAGTCACTATAGAAACAAATGTAGCAATACCCACATTACATTACCCATATCTGTGCCTTTGAAAAAACACAAAGAACCAGGGGCCTGGGTAGCTCAGTTGGTTGAGCCACTGTCTCTTGGTTTCAGCTCAGGTTGTGATCTCATCATCCTGGGATCAAGCCCCATATCAGGCTCAGTATGGGGTCTGCTCAAAATTCTCTCTCTCTCCTTCTATCCCTCCCCACACTTGCACATTCTCTCTCTAAAATAAATAAAATCTTTAAAAAAAAAAATACAAAGAACGAAATCCAACAATTCCAATTTTAAAACAAAGGTTTAAGAATGGTTACTGCGGCATAATTTGCAACAGCAAAATTTCAAAACAACCTAAATATATAACCAGAGGAGACTGGAAAATCTGTGGATTTTCTCACATATGGACTACTATACAGCAGGAATGAACAAACTAAAGCTATGTGTATCAACATAATAAATCTAAAAACCACTATTGAGGGATGCCTGGGTGGCTAACTTGGTTGAGCTTCTGCCTTCAGCTCAGGTCATGATCCCAGGGTCCCAGGATCGAGTCCTATATCGGGCTCCTTGCTCAGCAGGGAACCTGCTTCTCCCTTGGCCTGCCGCTCCCCCTGCGTGTGCACGCACATGCTCTCTCATTCTCTCTGACAAATAAATAAATCTTTAAAAAAAATAAAATAAAAATAAAAATCATTTATTGAAAGAAAAAAGCAAGCTGCAGAATAAAAACTACAGTTATGTCATCTTCAATATAAAATTCATAACCCCATAAGGGCACTTGTATGGCTCAGCAAGTGACTCTCCATCTCAGGGTTGTAGATTCAAGCCTCATGTTGGGTGTAGAGTTACAAATAAAATCTTTAGGGGCGCCTGGGTGGCTCAGTCATTGGGCGTCTGCCTTCGGCTCAGGTCATAATCCTGGGGTCCTGGGATCGAGCCCCGCATCAGGCTCCCTGCTCGGCAGGAAACCTGCTTCTCCCCTCCCACTCCCCCTGCTTGTGTTCCCTCTCTCGCTATGTCTGTCAAATAAATAAAATCTTTAAAAAATAAATAAAATAAAATCTTTAGGGGCACGTGGCTAGCTCAGCCATTAGAGCATGTGACTCGATCCCAGGGTTGTAGGTTCGAGTCCCACACTGGATGTAGAGATTACTCAAAAAAATGAAATCTTTAAAAAATAACAATGATAAAATAAAATCTTTTAAAAAATTGATAACCCTATAAAATGAAACTTTTAGGGCATATGGATACACAAACATGTAACGAAAATATTAAACACGAATGAGAAAAATAATATAATTCAAAGTAATCTCTGGGAAGGAAAGAAGGGAAGGGTACACCCACAATATGAGAAATCTTATTTCTTCAAACAAAAAAACCCATAAATACGTAGTAATTTTAAGATTTATATATCTCAATGATAAATATACTGGGATTGGTAATAACATTCTCTATACCTATTTGAAAGACTTCATAGTAAAAATATTTTTAAGAAAATTTAAACCAAAATATTGCCATACGTCAAATCTATTTGAAAAGGAAATTGGCAAATTATGAAAAGGAACTTTTCAGCCATCACTGGAGGCAGTACCCTTTCTTTCTTGTATGCTTTTTATACCAATAAATACCTCTGGCAATGAAAGTATCTGCTGATGATCCTAGATGATACTGAGTTTCATGAATAAAGACAGAACTAGCCTGGTTCAGAAGAAATCATAAACAAAACAAAAACTGTTTACGACACTATGGCGATGAAAATCACAAGAGATTAATATCACACCTTTCTTAGAACTTAACACAGTTGTAATAGAGATATTCTAAAAGCAATAGAGTGATTTCCTCGTGCAAAATATGGCAAGAAGGTTTTCACAAAAAGTAATGATGAAATGTTCTAGAATTAGACAGCTGTGACGGTTATACAACTCACGGTTATACAACCCACCAAACGGTATACTTTAAAAGAGTGAATTTTATGACACGAATTATGTCTCGTTTTAAAAAACAAGAACAAGCAATGATGATTCTTCATTTAAAATGGCATTCCACGGGCACCTGGTGGCTCAGTTGGTTGAGCATCGGACTCTTGGTTACAGCTCAGGTCGTGATCTCACGGTCATAGGATCAAGCCCCACACCAGGCTCCATGCTCAGCACAGAGTCTGCTTGGGATTCCCTCCCTCTCCTTCTGCCCCTCCCCACTCTCGTGCACATACACTCTCTCTCTCTTTGAAATAAATAAATAAATCTTTAAATGAATCAATAAAGTGGCATTCCAACATTCCAACAAAGTTCTTATTTTTCCATCTTACTACAATGACCATAAGTTCCTTGAAATCAGAAACTCCTATTTATCTTTGGAAAGAGCACACCATAAATAAAAACAACACAAAATCTACCTTCCAGCTGAAAATCTAACTTTCTCACAATATGATTAACAAAAATTGGTGACGGAAGAGCATATTTTGAGCTGAAGATCTGTATTTTTTCCCTTAGTGGCAGAACGCATTGGTAAGCACGACCAAGTGGGATTTATTCCTGGGCTGCAAGGGTAGTTCAATATCCGCAAATCAATGTGATAAACTACATTACTAAAAGAAAGGACAAGAACCGTATGATCATCTCAATAAAGGCAGAAAAAGCATTTGACAAAATACAGCATCCTTTCTGGATGAAAACAGTGCAGGGAAAGAGGGAACATAACTCATATCATAAAAGCCATATATGAAAAGCCCACAGCAAGTATCATTCTCAATGGGGAAAAACTGAGAGCTTTTCCTCTAAGGTAAGGAACATGGCAACGATGTCCACTATCGCCACTGCTGTTCAACATAATATAGAAGTGGGGCGCCTGGGTGGCTCAGTCGTTAAGCGTCTGCCTTCAGCTCAGGTCATGATCTCACGGTCCTGGGATCAGGCCCCACATCGGGCTCCCTGCTCTGCGGGAAGCCTGCTTCTCCCTCTCCCACTCCCCCTGCTTGTGTTCCCTCTCTAGCTGTCTCTCTCTCTCTCTCTGCCAAATAAATAAAATCTTTAAAAAAAAAATAGTATAGAAGTCCTAGCCTCAGCAATCAAAACAACAAAAAGAAATAAAAAGCATCTGAATCGGCAAAGAAGTCGTCAAACTCTCAGTCTTCACAGATGACATGAAACTCATGTGGAAAACTCGAAAACTCCACCCCAAAATTGTTAGAGCTCGTACAGGAATTCAGCAAAGTGGCAGGATATAAAATCAATGTGCAGAAATCAGTAGCATTTCTATACAACAAGACAGAAGAAAGAGAAATTAAGGAGTCGACCCCATTTACAAATGCACTGAAAACCGTAAGATACCTAGGCGTAAACCTAACCAAAGAGGTAAAGGATCTGTACTCAGAAAACTATAGAATACTCATGAAAGAAACTGAGGAAGACACAAACAAATGGAAAAACGTTCCATGCTCACGGATCGGAAGAACAAATATTGTGAAAATGTCTATGCTACTTAGAGTAATCTACACATTCAATGCAAACCATATTAAAATACCACCAACTTTTTTCACAGAACTGGAACAAATAATCCTAAAATTATGTATGGATGAGAAAAGACCCCGAATAGCAGAAGGAATATTGAAAAAGAAAACCAAAACTGGTAGCATCACAATTTTGGACTTCAATCTCTACTACAAAGCTGTGGGGCGGGGGGATGGGTTAGCCTGGTGATGGGTATTAAAGAGGGCACATTCTGCGTGGAGCACTGGGTGTTATGCACAAACAATGAATCACAGAACACTACATCAAAAACTAATGATGTAATGTATGGTGATTAACATAACAATAAAAAATTATTTTTAAAAAAAGCTGTAAGCATCAAGACAGTACGGTACTGGCACAAAAACAGACACATAGATCAATGGAACAGAAGAGAGAACCCAGAAATGGACCCTCAAATCTATGGTAAACTAATCTTCGACAAAGCAGGAAAAGCATATCCAATAGAAAAAAGGCGGTCTCTTCAACAAATGGTGTTGAGACAATTGGACAG
>NW_027399309.1:0-8195 GCF_003265705.2 Callorhinus ursinus | reverse complement strand
TACAACACCCAGTGCTCATCACAAGTGCCCTCCTTAATATTCATCACCCTCCTAGCCCATCCCTCACCCACCTCCCTCCATCAACCCTCAGTTTTTTCTCCATCATTAAGAGTCTCTTATGGTTTTTTCCCCTCTCTCCCATTTTCCCCTTCCCATACCTTCATGTGTTTTTTTTCTTAAATTCCATATACGAGTGAAATCATATGGTATTTGTCTTTTTCTGAGTGACTTATTTCCCTTAGCATTAGCTCCATCTTTCAAATGACAAGATTTCATTTTTTGATTGCTGAATAATATTCTGTTGTATATATCTATACCTTATCCATTCCTCAATCAGTGGACAGTGGGGCTCTCTCCATAGTTTGGCCATTGTTGATAATGGGACATAACTGTATTTCATCCGTCCGTTTATTGCTTGCTGAACTTCTCAGTATTTCTACTTTTTGCTATTTTGAGTCATGCCACCAGGAATGTTTGTGTACCCTTTTTTCTTGAATATATGGTTTCACACTGCTGCATGTATACTATGGAGTGGATTTTTTTGATCCAATGGTAACTGTTTAATTTTTAAAGAAAGTTCCAGACTGTTTTCCAAAGTGGCTGTACCCCTCTATATTCCCACCAGCAATGTAGTAGGGTTCAAATTTCTCCACATCTTTGCCAACATTTGTTATTACCTCTCTTGTTAGTTATAGCTATCTGAGTGGTAAGAAGTGGTATCTCGTGGTGGTTTTGATTTTCATTTCATGATACGTAATGATATTGTGCATCTCATCACATGCTTGTCAGCCATTTCTATGTGTTCTTGGAGAAATGCTGTTGAGACATTTCACCTATTTTTTAAATTGGCTTGTTTGTCTTTTTGTTGAGTTGTAATAATTCTTCATAGTTTCTAGTTATAAGGTCTTTATCAGATAGGTGAGTTTCAAGTATTGTCTCACATTCTATGAGTTGTCTTTTCACTCTCTTGTTGATATTCTTTGCAGTACAGAAGATTTTAATTCTGATGACATCCAATTTATATATTGGTTTCCTTTATTGCTTATGGTTTTGGTGTCATGTCTAAGAAATGATTGCTTAATCCAAGGTCATGGAGATGTACAGCCATGTTGTCCTCTAAGAACATTATAGTTTTAGCTTTTACATTTAGGCCTTTGATCCATTTTGAATTAATTTTTGTACATAGCATGAAGTAGGGGCTGAATCTTAGATTTTTTTTAAATCAACATAAAATTTATTATTTGTTTCAGTGGTACAGGTCTGTAATTCCTCAGTCTTACACAATCCACAGTGCTCACCATAACACCTACCCTCCCCAATGTCCATCACCCAGACACCCCATCCGTCCCACCCCCTCCACGGCAGCAACCCTCAGTTTGTTTCCTGAGATTAAGAGTCTCTTTATAGATTTTGGATACCAGCCCTTTATCTGTAGTGTCTTTTGCAAATATCTTCTCCCATTCTGTAGGTTGCCTCTTCGTTTGGTTGACTGTTTCCTTTGCTCTGCAGAAGCTTTTCATCTTGATGTATTGTATGGTGACTAACATAACATAATAAAATAAAATTTAAGAAAAGAGTCTCTTATAGTTTGTCTCCCTCTCTGGTTTCGTCTGGTTTCATTTTTTCCTCTCTTCCCCTATGATCCTCTGTCTTGTTTCTCAAATTCCTCATATCAGCGAGATCATATGATAATTGTCTTTCTCTGATTGACTTATTTTACTCAGCTTAATACCCTCTAGTTCGATCCATGTCATTGCAAATGGCAAGATTTCATTTCTTTTGATGGCTGCACAATATTCCATTGCATATATATACCACATCTTTTTTATCCATTCATGTGTCAGTGGACACCTGGGCTCTTTCCATAGTTTGGCTGTTGTGGACACTGCTGCTATAAACACTAGGGTGCAGTTGCCCCTTCAGATCACTATGTTTGTATCTTTGGGGTAAATACCCAGTAGTGCAATTACTGGGTCTAGGGTAGCTCTATTTTCAACTTTTTGAGGAACGTCCATACTGCTTTTCAGAGCGGCTGCACTGGCTTGCATTCCCACCAACACTGTAGGAGGGTTCCCCTTTCTCCGCATCCTCACCAACATCTGTCGTTTCCTGACTTGTGAATTTTAGGTATCCTGACTGGTGTGAGGTGGTATCTCATTGTGGTTTTGATTTGGATTTCTCTGATGTCGAGTGATGTTGAGCATTTTTTCATGTGTCTGCTGACCATTTGGATGTCTTCTTTGGAAAAATGTCTGTTCATGTCTTCTGCCCATTTCCTTACTGGGTTATTTGTTCTTGGAGTGTTGAGTTTGATAAATTCTTTAAAGATTTTGGATACTAGCCCTTTATCTGATATGTCATTTGCAAATATCTTCTCCCATTCTGTCGGTTGTCTTTTGGTTTTGTTGACTGTTTCCTTTGCTGTGCAAAAGCTTTTTAACCTGATGAAGTCCCAATAGTTCATTTTGCCCTTGCTTCCCTTGCCTTTGGCAGTGTGCCTAGGAAGAATTTGCTGCAGGTGAGGTCAAAGAGGTTGCTGCCTGTGTTCTCCACAAGGATTTTGATGGACTCCTGTCTCACATTTAGGTCTTTCATCCATTTTTAGTCTATTTTTGTGTATGGTATAAGGAAACGGTCCAGTTTCATTCCTCTGCATGTGGCTGTCCAATTTTCCTGCACCATTTGCTGAAGAAACTGTCCTTTTTCCATTGGATATTCTTTCCTCCTTTGTCAAAGATTAGTTGACCACAGACTTGAGGGTCCATTTCTCGGCTCTCTATTCTGTTTCACTGAACTATGTGTCGGTTTTTGTGCCAGTACCATACTGTCTTGATGATTACAGCTTTGTAATAGAGCTTGAAGTCCGGAATTGTGATGCCACCAGCTTTGCTTTTCTTTTTCAATATTCCTCTGGCTATTCAGGGTCTTTTCTGGTTCCATACAAATTTTAGCATTATTTGTTCCAGCTCTGTGAAAAATGGTATTTGATGGTATTTTGATAAGGATTGCATTAAATGTGCAGATTGCTCTAGGTAGCATAGACATTTTCACTATATTTGTTCTTCCAATCCATGAGCATGGAACGTTTTTCCATTTCTTTGTGCCTTCCTCAATTTCTTTCATAAGTGTTGTATAGTTTTCTGAGTACAGATTCTTTGCCTCTTTGGTTAGGTTTATTCCTAGGTATCTTGTGGTTTTGGGTGCTATTGTAAATGGGATCGACTCCTTAATTTCTCTCTCTTCTGTCTTGTTGTTGGTGTAGAGAAATGCCACTGATTTCTGGGCATTGATTTTATATCCTGCCACTTTAGTGAATTCCTGTATGAGTTCTAGCAGTTTGGGGTGGAGTCTTTTGGGTTTTCCACATAAAGTATCATATCATCTGCAAAGAGTGAGAGTTTGACTACTTCTTTGCCAATTCGGATGCCTTTGATTTCTTTTTGTTGTCTTATTGCTGAGGCTAGGACTTCTAGTACTATGTTGAATAGCAGTGGTGATAGTGGACATCCCTGCCGCATTCCTGACCTTAGGGGGAAAGCTCTCAGTTTTTCCTCATTGAGAATGATATTCGCTGTGGGATTTTCATAGATGGATTTTATGATACTGAGGTATGTACCCCTCTATCCCTACACTGTGAAGAGTTTTGATCAAGAAAGGATGCTGTACTTTGTCAAATGCTTTTTCTGCATCTATTGAGAGTATCATATGGTTCTTATTCTTTCTTTTATTAATGTATTGTATCACATTGATTGATTTGTGGATTTTGAACCGACCTTGCCGCCCAGGAATAAATCCCACTTAGTCATAGTGAATAATCCTTTTAATGTACTATCTGATCTTGTTCGCTAGTATTTTGGTGAAAATTTTTGCATCCATGTTCATCAGGGATATTGGTCTGTAATTCTCCTTTTTGATGGAGTCTTTGGTTTGGGGATCAAGGTAATGCTGGTCTCATAAAACGAGTTTGGAAGTTTTCCTTCCTTTTGTATTTTTTGGAACAGTTTAAGAAGAATAGGTATTAATTCTTCTTTAAATATTTGGTGGAATTCCCCTGGGAAGCCATCTGGCCCTGGGCTTTGGTTTGTTGGGAGATTTTTGATTACTGCTTCGATTTCCTTGCTGGTTTTGGTTCTGTTCAGGTTTTCTATTTCTTCCTGGGTCGGTTTTGGATGTTTCTACTCTCTAGGAATGCATCCATTTCTTCCAGATTGTCTAATTTGCTGGCATATATTTGCTCATAATATGTTCTTATAATTGTATTTCTTTGGTGTTGGTTGTGATCTTTCCTCTTTCATTAATGATTTTATTTATTTGGGTCCTTTCTCTTTTCTTTTTGATAAGTCTCGCCTGGGGTTTATCAATCTTGTTAATTCTTTCAAAGAACCAGCTCCTGGTTTCGTTGATCTGTTCTACTCTTCTTTTGGTTTCTATTTCATTGATTTCTGCTCTGATCTTTATCATTGCTCTTCCTCTGCTGGGTTTAGACTTTATTTGCTGTTCTTTCTCCAGCTCCTTTAGGTATAGGGTTAGGTTGAGTATTTGAGACCTTTTTTGTTTCTTGAGAAAGGCTTGCATTGCTATATAATTTCCTCTTAGGCCCGCCTTTGCTGCATTCCAAGGATTTTGAAGAGTTGTGTTTTCATTTTCATTTGTTTCCAAGAATTTTTAAAATTCTTCTTTAGTTTCTTGGCTGACCCATTCATTCTTTAGTAGGATGTTCTTTAACCTCCATGTATTTGAGTTCTTTCCAACTTTCCTCTTGTGATTGAGTTCGAGTTTCAAAGCGTTGTGGTCTGAAAATATGCAGGGAATGATCCTAAACTTTTGGGACCAATTGAGACCTGAGTTGTGACCCAGGATGTGATCTTTTCTGGAGAATGTTCCATGGGAACTCGAGAAGAGTGTGTATTCTGTTGCTTTGGGATGGAGTGTTCTGAATATACTGTGCCATATATCTAGTCCAGTGTGTCATTTAAAGCCCTTATTTCCTTGTTGATATTCTGCTTAGATGATCTGTCCATTTCAGTGAGGGAGGCGTTAATGACCCTTACTATTATTGTATTATGTCAATGTGTTTCTTTGATTTTGTTATTAATTGGCTTATGTAATTGGCTCCTCCTATGTGAGGGGCATGAATATTTACAGTTGTTAGATCTTCTTGTTGGATAGACCCTTTAAGTATGATGTAGTGTCCTTCCTCATCTCTTATTATAGTCTTTGGTTTAAAATCTAATTTGTCTGATATAAGGATCACCATCCCAGCTTTCTTTCGATGTCCGTTAGCATGGTAAATTGTTTTCCACCCCCTCACTTTCAATCTGAAGGTGTTTTTGGGTCTAAAATGAGTCTCTTGTCGACAGCATATTGATGGGTCTTGTTTTGTTTTTATCCAATCTGATAGCCTGTGTCTTTTGATTGGGGCATTTAGCCCATTTACATTCAGGATAACTATTGAAAGATAGGAATTTAGTGCCATTGTATGGCCTATAAGGTGACTGTTACTGTATAGTGTCTGTGTTCCTTTCTGGTCTATGTTACTTTTGGGCTCTCTCTTTGCTTAGAGGACCCCTTTCAATATTTCTTGGAGGGCTGGTTTGGTGATCACAAATTCTTTTAGTTTCTGTTTGTCCTGGAAACTTTATCTCTCCTTCTATTTTCAATGAGAGCCTAGCTGGATATAGTATTCTTCGCTGCATATTTTTCTCATTTAGTGCCCTGAATATATCATGCCAGTCCTTTCTGGCCTGCCAGGTCTCTGTGGATAGGTCTGTTGCCATCTAATGTTTCTACCCTTGTAGGTTACAGACCTCTTGTCCGGAGCTGCTTTCAGGATTTTCTCTTTGCCTCTGAGATTTGTAAGTTTTACTAGTAGATGTCAGGGTGTTGACCTATTTTTATTGATTTTGAGGGGGTTCTCTGTGCGTCCTGGATTTTGATGCCTGTGTCCTTCTCCAAATTAGGGAAGTTCTCTGCTATAACTTGCTCCAATATACCTTCTGCCCCTCCCTCTCTTTCTTCTTCTTCTGGGATCCCAGTTATACTAAAATTGTTTGTTTTTATGGTATCACTTATCTCTCAAGTTATCCCTTCATGATCCAGTAAGTTGTTTATCTCTCTTTCCCTCAGCTTCTTTATTCTCCATCATTTGCTCTTCTATATCACTAATTCTCTCTTCTGCCTCGTTTATCCTAGCCATTAGAGCCTCCATTTTTGATTGCACCTCATTAATACCCTTTTTGATTTTGACTTGGTTAGATTTTAGTTCTTTTATTTCTCCAGAAAGGGATTCTCTAGTATCTTCTATGCTTTTTTCAAGCCCAGCTAGTATCTTTATAATCGTCATTCTGAACTCTAGTTCTGATACCTTACTAATGTCCATGTTGATTAGGTCCCTGACAGTACTGTCTCTCATTCTTTTTTTTTTTTTTTTTGAGGTCAGTTTTTCCATTTTGTAACTTGTCCAGAGAAGAATATATGAATGAGAGGACAAAATGCTAAAAGGGTAACAACAATCCCGGAACAATATATGCTTCCAGAAGGTGGCCGCTTTTCTGTTCATAGAATTGCTGCTATTCTTTTCTTTCATCTCCTGTTGAGTTTGTAGGTCTTCAGAATGATTTGATAACTATCTAGCTGAATTTCTGGGACCAGACGAAATTTAGGTCTCCTACTCCTCCACCATCTTGCTCCTACCCTCTGTTTTTTGGGTTTTGAGTATGAGAAGTTCTTTAGAGATCTTGGAATCCAGCCCTTTATCTGTAATGTCATTTGCAAATATCATCTCCGATCCCGTGGATTGCCTCTTAGTTTTGTTGACTCTTTCCTTTGCTGTGCAGAAGTTTTTTTTAACTTGATGAGGTCCCAAAAGTTCATCTTTGCTTTTGTTTCCCTTGCCTTTATTTTATTATTATTATTTTTAAATTTTATTTTATTATGTTATGTCAGTCACCATACAATACATCATTAGTTTTTGATGTGGTGATCCTTCCCTTGCTTTTAGAGACATGTCTTGAAAGAAGTTGCTGTGGCCGATGTCAAAGAGGTTACTGCCTATGTTCTCCTCTAGGATTTTGATGGATTCCTGTCTCACATTGAGGTCTTTCATCCATTTTGAGTTATCTTTGTGTATGATATAAAAGAAAGGTCGAGTTTCATTCTTCTGCATGTGGCTGTCCATTTTTCCCAGCACCATCTATTGAAGAGACTGTCTTCTTTTCAATGGATTTCTTTCCTGATTGGTCAAGATTCACTGAACATAGAGTTGAGGGTCCATTTCTGGGTTCTCTATTCTGTTCCACTGATGTATGTGTCTGTTTTTTTTTTTTTTTCTGCCAATACCATACTGTCTTGATGATCACAGCTTTGTAATATAGCTTGAAGTCAGACAATTTGATGCCCCCAGCTCTGGTTTTCTTTTTCAACATTCCCTTGATGATTCAGGGTCTTTTCCGGTTCTATACAAATTTTAGGATTGCTTGTTCCATCTCTGTGAAAAATGTCGATGGCATTTTTTCTTTTTTTAAAATTTTTATTGTTATGTTAATCACCATATATTACATCATTTGTTTTGGTGTAGTGTTCCATGATTCATTGTTTGTTCATAACACCCAGTGCTCCATGCAGAATGTGCCCTCTTTAATACCCATCACCAGGCTAACACATCCCCCTACCCGCCTCCCCTCTAGAAACCTCAGTTTGTTTTTCAGAGTCCATCATCTCTCCTGGTTCGTCTCCCCCTCTGACTTACTCCCCTTCATTCTTCCTCTCCTGCTATCTTCTTCTTTTTCTTTTTTCTTAAAATATGTTGCGTTATTTGTTTCAGAAGTACAGATCTGTGATTCAACAGTCTTGCACAATTCACAGCGCTCACCGTAGCACATACCCTCCCCAATGTCTATCACCCAGCCACCCCATCCCTCCCACCCCCAACCACTCCAGTAACACTCAGTTTGTTCCTGAGATTAAGAATTCCTCATATCAGTGAGGTCATATGATACATGTCTTTCTCTGATTGACTTATTTCACTAAGTATAACACCCTCCAGTTCCATCCACGTCGTTGCAAAGGGCAAGATCTCATTCCTTTTGATGGCTGCATAATATTCCATGATGTATATATACCACCTCTTCTTTATCCATTCATCTGTCGATGGACATCTTGGCTCTTTCCACAGTTTGGCTATTGTGGACATTGTT
>NW_027399308.1:0-8195 GCF_003265705.2 Callorhinus ursinus | reverse complement strand
TACAACACCCAGTGCTCATCACAAGTGCCCTCCTTAATATTCATCACCCTCCTAGCCCATCCCTCACCCACCTCCCTCCATCAACCCTCAGTTTTTTCTCCATCATTAAGAGTCTCTTATGGTTTTTTCCCCTCTCTCCCATTTTCCCCTTCCCATACCTTCATGTGTTTTTTTTCTTAAATTCCATATACGAGTGAAATCATATGGTATTTGTCTTTTTCTGAGTGACTTATTTCCCTTAGCATTAGCTCCATCTTTCAAATGACAAGATTTCATTTTTTGATTGCTGAATAATATTCTGTTGTATATATCTATACCTTATCCATTCCTCAATCAGTGGACAGTGGGGCTCTCTCCATAGTTTGGCCATTGTTGATAATGGGACATAACTGTATTTCATCCGTCCGTTTATTGCTTGCTGAACTTCTCAGTATTTCTACTTTTTGCTATTTTGAGTCATGCCACCAGGAATGTTTGTGTACCCTTTTTTCTTGAATATATGGTTTCACACTGCTGCATGTATACTATGGAGTGGATTTTTTTGATCCAATGGTAACTGTTTAATTTTTAAAGAAAGTTCCAGACTGTTTTCCAAAGTGGCTGTACCCCTCTATATTCCCACCAGCAATGTAGTAGGGTTCAAATTTCTCCACATCTTTGCCAACATTTGTTATTACCTCTCTTGTTAGTTATAGCTATCTGAGTGGTAAGAAGTGGTATCTCGTGGTGGTTTTGATTTTCATTTCATGATACGTAATGATATTGTGCATCTCATCACATGCTTGTCAGCCATTTCTATGTGTTCTTGGAGAAATGCTGTTGAGACATTTCACCTATTTTTTAAATTGGCTTGTTTGTCTTTTTGTTGAGTTGTAATAATTCTTCATAGTTTCTAGTTATAAGGTCTTTATCAGATAGGTGAGTTTCAAGTATTGTCTCACATTCTATGAGTTGTCTTTTCACTCTCTTGTTGATATTCTTTGCAGTACAGAAGATTTTAATTCTGATGACATCCAATTTATATATTGGTTTCCTTTATTGCTTATGGTTTTGGTGTCATGTCTAAGAAATGATTGCTTAATCCAAGGTCATGGAGATGTACAGCCATGTTGTCCTCTAAGAACATTATAGTTTTAGCTTTTACATTTAGGCCTTTGATCCATTTTGAATTAATTTTTGTACATAGCATGAAGTAGGGGCTGAATCTTAGATTTTTTTTAAATCAACATAAAATTTATTATTTGTTTCAGTGGTACAGGTCTGTAATTCCTCAGTCTTACACAATCCACAGTGCTCACCATAACACCTACCCTCCCCAATGTCCATCACCCAGACACCCCATCCGTCCCACCCCCTCCACGGCAGCAACCCTCAGTTTGTTTCCTGAGATTAAGAGTCTCTTTATAGATTTTGGATACCAGCCCTTTATCTGTAGTGTCTTTTGCAAATATCTTCTCCCATTCTGTAGGTTGCCTCTTCGTTTGGTTGACTGTTTCCTTTGCTCTGCAGAAGCTTTTCATCTTGATGTATTGTATGGTGACTAACATAACATAATAAAATAAAATTTAAGAAAAGAGTCTCTTATAGTTTGTCTCCCTCTCTGGTTTCGTCTGGTTTCATTTTTTCCTCTCTTCCCCTATGATCCTCTGTCTTGTTTCTCAAATTCCTCATATCAGCGAGATCATATGATAATTGTCTTTCTCTGATTGACTTATTTTACTCAGCTTAATACCCTCTAGTTCGATCCATGTCATTGCAAATGGCAAGATTTCATTTCTTTTGATGGCTGCACAATATTCCATTGCATATATATACCACATCTTTTTTATCCATTCATGTGTCAGTGGACACCTGGGCTCTTTCCATAGTTTGGCTGTTGTGGACACTGCTGCTATAAACACTAGGGTGCAGTTGCCCCTTCAGATCACTATGTTTGTATCTTTGGGGTAAATACCCAGTAGTGCAATTACTGGGTCTAGGGTAGCTCTATTTTCAACTTTTTGAGGAACGTCCATACTGCTTTTCAGAGCGGCTGCACTGGCTTGCATTCCCACCAACACTGTAGGAGGGTTCCCCTTTCTCCGCATCCTCACCAACATCTGTCGTTTCCTGACTTGTGAATTTTAGGTATCCTGACTGGTGTGAGGTGGTATCTCATTGTGGTTTTGATTTGGATTTCTCTGATGTCGAGTGATGTTGAGCATTTTTTCATGTGTCTGCTGACCATTTGGATGTCTTCTTTGGAAAAATGTCTGTTCATGTCTTCTGCCCATTTCCTTACTGGGTTATTTGTTCTTGGAGTGTTGAGTTTGATAAATTCTTTAAAGATTTTGGATACTAGCCCTTTATCTGATATGTCATTTGCAAATATCTTCTCCCATTCTGTCGGTTGTCTTTTGGTTTTGTTGACTGTTTCCTTTGCTGTGCAAAAGCTTTTTAACCTGATGAAGTCCCAATAGTTCATTTTGCCCTTGCTTCCCTTGCCTTTGGCAGTGTGCCTAGGAAGAATTTGCTGCAGGTGAGGTCAAAGAGGTTGCTGCCTGTGTTCTCCACAAGGATTTTGATGGACTCCTGTCTCACATTTAGGTCTTTCATCCATTTTTAGTCTATTTTTGTGTATGGTATAAGGAAACGGTCCAGTTTCATTCCTCTGCATGTGGCTGTCCAATTTTCCTGCACCATTTGCTGAAGAAACTGTCCTTTTTCCATTGGATATTCTTTCCTCCTTTGTCAAAGATTAGTTGACCACAGACTTGAGGGTCCATTTCTCGGCTCTCTATTCTGTTTCACTGAACTATGTGTCGGTTTTTGTGCCAGTACCATACTGTCTTGATGATTACAGCTTTGTAATAGAGCTTGAAGTCCGGAATTGTGATGCCACCAGCTTTGCTTTTCTTTTTCAATATTCCTCTGGCTATTCAGGGTCTTTTCTGGTTCCATACAAATTTTAGCATTATTTGTTCCAGCTCTGTGAAAAATGGTATTTGATGGTATTTTGATAAGGATTGCATTAAATGTGCAGATTGCTCTAGGTAGCATAGACATTTTCACTATATTTGTTCTTCCAATCCATGAGCATGGAACGTTTTTCCATTTCTTTGTGCCTTCCTCAATTTCTTTCATAAGTGTTGTATAGTTTTCTGAGTACAGATTCTTTGCCTCTTTGGTTAGGTTTATTCCTAGGTATCTTGTGGTTTTGGGTGCTATTGTAAATGGGATCGACTCCTTAATTTCTCTCTCTTCTGTCTTGTTGTTGGTGTAGAGAAATGCCACTGATTTCTGGGCATTGATTTTATATCCTGCCACTTTAGTGAATTCCTGTATGAGTTCTAGCAGTTTGGGGTGGAGTCTTTTGGGTTTTCCACATAAAGTATCATATCATCTGCAAAGAGTGAGAGTTTGACTACTTCTTTGCCAATTCGGATGCCTTTGATTTCTTTTTGTTGTCTTATTGCTGAGGCTAGGACTTCTAGTACTATGTTGAATAGCAGTGGTGATAGTGGACATCCCTGCCGCATTCCTGACCTTAGGGGGAAAGCTCTCAGTTTTTCCTCATTGAGAATGATATTCGCTGTGGGATTTTCATAGATGGATTTTATGATACTGAGGTATGTACCCCTCTATCCCTACACTGTGAAGAGTTTTGATCAAGAAAGGATGCTGTACTTTGTCAAATGCTTTTTCTGCATCTATTGAGAGTATCATATGGTTCTTATTCTTTCTTTTATTAATGTATTGTATCACATTGATTGATTTGTGGATTTTGAACCGACCTTGCCGCCCAGGAATAAATCCCACTTAGTCATAGTGAATAATCCTTTTAATGTACTATCTGATCTTGTTCGCTAGTATTTTGGTGAAAATTTTTGCATCCATGTTCATCAGGGATATTGGTCTGTAATTCTCCTTTTTGATGGAGTCTTTGGTTTGGGGATCAAGGTAATGCTGGTCTCATAAAACGAGTTTGGAAGTTTTCCTTCCTTTTGTATTTTTTGGAACAGTTTAAGAAGAATAGGTATTAATTCTTCTTTAAATATTTGGTGGAATTCCCCTGGGAAGCCATCTGGCCCTGGGCTTTGGTTTGTTGGGAGATTTTTGATTACTGCTTCGATTTCCTTGCTGGTTTTGGTTCTGTTCAGGTTTTCTATTTCTTCCTGGGTCGGTTTTGGATGTTTCTACTCTCTAGGAATGCATCCATTTCTTCCAGATTGTCTAATTTGCTGGCATATATTTGCTCATAATATGTTCTTATAATTGTATTTCTTTGGTGTTGGTTGTGATCTTTCCTCTTTCATTAATGATTTTATTTATTTGGGTCCTTTCTCTTTTCTTTTTGATAAGTCTCGCCTGGGGTTTATCAATCTTGTTAATTCTTTCAAAGAACCAGCTCCTGGTTTCGTTGATCTGTTCTACTCTTCTTTTGGTTTCTATTTCATTGATTTCTGCTCTGATCTTTATCATTGCTCTTCCTCTGCTGGGTTTAGACTTTATTTGCTGTTCTTTCTCCAGCTCCTTTAGGTATAGGGTTAGGTTGAGTATTTGAGACCTTTTTTGTTTCTTGAGAAAGGCTTGCATTGCTATATAATTTCCTCTTAGGCCCGCCTTTGCTGCATTCCAAGGATTTTGAAGAGTTGTGTTTTCATTTTCATTTGTTTCCAAGAATTTTTAAAATTCTTCTTTAGTTTCTTGGCTGACCCATTCATTCTTTAGTAGGATGTTCTTTAACCTCCATGTATTTGAGTTCTTTCCAACTTTCCTCTTGTGATTGAGTTCGAGTTTCAAAGCGTTGTGGTCTGAAAATATGCAGGGAATGATCCTAAACTTTTGGGACCAATTGAGACCTGAGTTGTGACCCAGGATGTGATCTTTTCTGGAGAATGTTCCATGGGAACTCGAGAAGAGTGTGTATTCTGTTGCTTTGGGATGGAGTGTTCTGAATATACTGTGCCATATATCTAGTCCAGTGTGTCATTTAAAGCCCTTATTTCCTTGTTGATATTCTGCTTAGATGATCTGTCCATTTCAGTGAGGGAGGCGTTAATGACCCTTACTATTATTGTATTATGTCAATGTGTTTCTTTGATTTTGTTATTAATTGGCTTATGTAATTGGCTCCTCCTATGTGAGGGGCATGAATATTTACAGTTGTTAGATCTTCTTGTTGGATAGACCCTTTAAGTATGATGTAGTGTCCTTCCTCATCTCTTATTATAGTCTTTGGTTTAAAATCTAATTTGTCTGATATAAGGATCACCATCCCAGCTTTCTTTCGATGTCCGTTAGCATGGTAAATTGTTTTCCACCCCCTCACTTTCAATCTGAAGGTGTTTTTGGGTCTAAAATGAGTCTCTTGTCGACAGCATATTGATGGGTCTTGTTTTGTTTTTATCCAATCTGATAGCCTGTGTCTTTTGATTGGGGCATTTAGCCCATTTACATTCAGGATAACTATTGAAAGATAGGAATTTAGTGCCATTGTATGGCCTATAAGGTGACTGTTACTGTATAGTGTCTGTGTTCCTTTCTGGTCTATGTTACTTTTGGGCTCTCTCTTTGCTTAGAGGACCCCTTTCAATATTTCTTGGAGGGCTGGTTTGGTGATCACAAATTCTTTTAGTTTCTGTTTGTCCTGGAAACTTTATCTCTCCTTCTATTTTCAATGAGAGCCTAGCTGGATATAGTATTCTTCGCTGCATATTTTTCTCATTTAGTGCCCTGAATATATCATGCCAGTCCTTTCTGGCCTGCCAGGTCTCTGTGGATAGGTCTGTTGCCATCTAATGTTTCTACCCTTGTAGGTTACAGACCTCTTGTCCGGAGCTGCTTTCAGGATTTTCTCTTTGCCTCTGAGATTTGTAAGTTTTACTAGTAGATGTCAGGGTGTTGACCTATTTTTATTGATTTTGAGGGGGTTCTCTGTGCGTCCTGGATTTTGATGCCTGTGTCCTTCTCCAAATTAGGGAAGTTCTCTGCTATAACTTGCTCCAATATACCTTCTGCCCCTCCCTCTCTTTCTTCTTCTTCTGGGATCCCAGTTATACTAAAATTGTTTGTTTTTATGGTATCACTTATCTCTCAAGTTATCCCTTCATGATCCAGTAAGTTGTTTATCTCTCTTTCCCTCAGCTTCTTTATTCTCCATCATTTGCTCTTCTATATCACTAATTCTCTCTTCTGCCTCGTTTATCCTAGCCATTAGAGCCTCCATTTTTGATTGCACCTCATTAATACCCTTTTTGATTTTGACTTGGTTAGATTTTAGTTCTTTTATTTCTCCAGAAAGGGATTCTCTAGTATCTTCTATGCTTTTTTCAAGCCCAGCTAGTATCTTTATAATCGTCATTCTGAACTCTAGTTCTGATACCTTACTAATGTCCATGTTGATTAGGTCCCTGACAGTACTGTCTCTCATTCTTTTTTTTTTTTTTTTTGAGGTCAGTTTTTCCATTTTGTAACTTGTCCAGAGAAGAATATATGAATGAGAGGACAAAATGCTAAAAGGGTAACAACAATCCCGGAACAATATATGCTTCCAGAAGGTGGCCGCTTTTCTGTTCATAGAATTGCTGCTATTCTTTTCTTTCATCTCCTGTTGAGTTTGTAGGTCTTCAGAATGATTTGATAACTATCTAGCTGAATTTCTGGGACCAGACGAAATTTAGGTCTCCTACTCCTCCACCATCTTGCTCCTACCCTCTGTTTTTTGGGTTTTGAGTATGAGAAGTTCTTTAGAGATCTTGGAATCCAGCCCTTTATCTGTAATGTCATTTGCAAATATCATCTCCGATCCCGTGGATTGCCTCTTAGTTTTGTTGACTCTTTCCTTTGCTGTGCAGAAGTTTTTTTTAACTTGATGAGGTCCCAAAAGTTCATCTTTGCTTTTGTTTCCCTTGCCTTTATTTTATTATTATTATTTTTAAATTTTATTTTATTATGTTATGTCAGTCACCATACAATACATCATTAGTTTTTGATGTGGTGATCCTTCCCTTGCTTTTAGAGACATGTCTTGAAAGAAGTTGCTGTGGCCGATGTCAAAGAGGTTACTGCCTATGTTCTCCTCTAGGATTTTGATGGATTCCTGTCTCACATTGAGGTCTTTCATCCATTTTGAGTTATCTTTGTGTATGATATAAAAGAAAGGTCGAGTTTCATTCTTCTGCATGTGGCTGTCCATTTTTCCCAGCACCATCTATTGAAGAGACTGTCTTCTTTTCAATGGATTTCTTTCCTGATTGGTCAAGATTCACTGAACATAGAGTTGAGGGTCCATTTCTGGGTTCTCTATTCTGTTCCACTGATGTATGTGTCTGTTTTTTTTTTTTTTTCTGCCAATACCATACTGTCTTGATGATCACAGCTTTGTAATATAGCTTGAAGTCAGACAATTTGATGCCCCCAGCTCTGGTTTTCTTTTTCAACATTCCCTTGATGATTCAGGGTCTTTTCCGGTTCTATACAAATTTTAGGATTGCTTGTTCCATCTCTGTGAAAAATGTCGATGGCATTTTTTCTTTTTTTAAAATTTTTATTGTTATGTTAATCACCATATATTACATCATTTGTTTTGGTGTAGTGTTCCATGATTCATTGTTTGTTCATAACACCCAGTGCTCCATGCAGAATGTGCCCTCTTTAATACCCATCACCAGGCTAACACATCCCCCTACCCGCCTCCCCTCTAGAAACCTCAGTTTGTTTTTCAGAGTCCATCATCTCTCCTGGTTCGTCTCCCCCTCTGACTTACTCCCCTTCATTCTTCCTCTCCTGCTATCTTCTTCTTTTTCTTTTTTCTTAAAATATGTTGCGTTATTTGTTTCAGAAGTACAGATCTGTGATTCAACAGTCTTGCACAATTCACAGCGCTCACCGTAGCACATACCCTCCCCAATGTCTATCACCCAGCCACCCCATCCCTCCCACCCCCAACCACTCCAGTAACACTCAGTTTGTTCCTGAGATTAAGAATTCCTCATATCAGTGAGGTCATATGATACATGTCTTTCTCTGATTGACTTATTTCACTAAGTATAACACCCTCCAGTTCCATCCACGTCGTTGCAAAGGGCAAGATCTCATTCCTTTTGATGGCTGCATAATATTCCATGATGTATATATACCACCTCTTCTTTATCCATTCATCTGTCGATGGACATCTTGGCTCTTTCCACAGTTTGGCTATTGTGGACATTGTT
>NW_027399307.1:0-8198 GCF_003265705.2 Callorhinus ursinus | reverse complement strand
TGTTTTATGATTTTTACATTTAACAGTTAATATACAGATTCAGTAAAAGTTAAGCTTCCGTCACTTTCAGCTGTACCATTCCAGGCTACTTCCTCGGGCTCCTGCATGAGCTCAGGCTCGGGTCAGATTGACCTGGGTTCAAACCCACAGTGGGGTCATGTCACAGCCCTGTGACAGGCAAGCTCCTACGGGAACTCTTGGAAACATGCCCGGGGCCATGGCGTGGGGAGGGGTAACTTGCCAGGCTGAAGGCCAGGGGTCCCCACGATGCCCAAAGGGCTGCCACAGGCACCCACATTCCAGAGACAGCCCCCTGCCCGGCTCATTTCATTAGAGATACTCGAACCAAAAACATATTTCCCTGTTGCATCCCAAAGTCTGGAGGCTGCAGGCTGAGGAAATGAACTCTGAAAACACTTTCCCTCAATGGGGATGTCATGTCAGGGCTCCCCGATGTCTCTGGCCCTATGGCCACAAAGACCGGAAGGAGACATCAGGAGGAACAGAAGCAGCCACCCAGCCGCACAGGGTCTAATCTACCTGTGCAGCCCCATGTCCCGACCCGAGTGTGTGTGTGTGTGTGTGTGTGTGTGTGTGTGTGTGTGTGTGAAGAGGGGTTATGTGGGGTGGGCTAACCCCATTCAAGAGCAGGCTGATGAGGGGTCAGATACCCAGTGGGCCGGTCATGTTCAAGGTCAAGGCTGGCTGGGTGGGTCGGGGTGTGGGCAGCTGCGAGCCTCTACCCAGGTTTATCCCGATCGCCCTGCAGGGATGGGTCACTGTCCCGCGTGCAGGGCTGTGCATGCACAGGTGTGTGTCTGACCTGCGAGCAGCAGGGGGACGGGGCAGGGGGACAGGGAGGCTGGCCGGGCAGGGCTGTGATGCTTCCGGGCCGGCTACCAGTCCCTGTCTTTGCAGACCACGGATGACATCGGGAGGAGCCTGGCGGACACCCGTTCCATCTCCAGGACCTGGGGCGTGACCCCACACGGGTCCCCAGGAGCAGGTGCTGGGGATTGCGGGGGAAGGCCTCCGACACCACCCAGACCACTGTCCCTGGTGGTCATTGACTGGATTGTGCTCCAGGAGCCGGAGCCCAAGGAGGCCGAGCCCAAGGCCGAGAAGCCTGGGGCTGGGTGCCTGTGGGTGTGTGGGGACGGGTCGGGGCTGACCCACAGGGAGGAGCCCCCAGAGGCTGGTGAGGGGCCAGGAGCAAAGACTGGACAAAGAGCGCCCATAGGGTGGACTGCATTCGGGGCGATGACCCAGGGAGGGCTCCTTCCTGGCTGCAGCTTCTCTGGGAGGCCCTGGGCTGGGCTCTCTCTTGCAAAGGCCCATGGAGAGCAGGCACGGGGGTGAGCTTTTCTCCTCCTCTCTCAGCTGCTCCACCATCTCAGGAGCTAGAGCCGGGCTCCACCTGTGTCTCTAGCTCGGGTGAGGTGCCAGGTGCAGGGGCAGAAGCCAGGCCAGATTCCATGGGGCTCTGCAAACACAGGAACTGTCACTCAGCTTGGAGGCATCACAGCCCTGCCCAACGTCCCCAATGTCCCCCTGGCCAGCCCCCTGCTGCTCCCAGATCAGACACACACCTGTGCGTGCACAGCCCAGAGCCTCCCAGAGATGCCCCAGGTAGGAAGGAGCCCTCCCTGGGACGTCTCCCCGACTGCAGTCCACCCGCTGGGCGCTCAGAGCCCAGTCTTTGCTCCAGGCCCCATACCAGCCTCCGGGGCTCCTCCCTGTGGGACCAGCCCCGACCCTTCCCCCCAACACACAGGCACCCAGCCCCGGTCTTCTCACCCTTGGGCTCGGCCTCTGTGGGCTCTCCGTGCTCCAGCCGGGTCAGCAGGTGGGCACGGCGCTCCAGGTCAGAACTGGGCATGTTGAGCTGCACATAGGCCACCAGCTGCTTGAGGCAGGGAACGTCTGGGGCTGACATAAGTCCTCCGAGCATGGTCCAGCCAGGTGCCCAGAACGGAGGCGATGGCCCTGGAGGTAGGCGGGCAGGAAGCAAAGTCAGTGGCCTGGCCTGCCCTTCCACACAGCCCCCTGGGGCAGTTCTGGGGATGCTCCATCCAGAGGCCAAGTCCCCCGAGCACACCCACACTGGCCATCCAGGCAGGGGCAGGTGTGGCCAGCAGGTGCGGGGGGCCGGCAGTCTGCATGGGAGGGAGCCCTCCATCACGGGTGTGAGCACCCCTGCCTTCCTCAGGGGAGCCTGCCCCATGCCTCTGTCTGTCTGGGGTCCCTCCTGCTGCACTGGAAATTCAAGGAGGGTGGGAAGGGGGTGCAGTGTCTGCTCTGTCCCGGCCCTGGGGCACCACAGAGGAGCTGCAGCAGTCCGTGAGGGAGGAGGGAACGGGCAGTGTCCCTCGGCCCAGCCCGCCTGGGCTCTCACGGCCCCTCGGCCCCCAGCCCCTGCTCCGACGGCTGCCTGACCCCCTGCAGGCCCGTGGGGTCTCCTCACCGACACTATTCTCGGGGACGGCTGCCCGGCCTGTCCAGGCCCCACGTGCAGGCCCCCAAGTGGGGGACCCAGTGTGAGGCCCCTATGTGCGCGGGTGGCCCTGGATCGGGTCAGGGCAGGTGGGGGCCCCAGCCTCCCCTCCGCTCCCTAGGCCCCGGGTCCGCAGCCTCGGCTGTCTCTCTCCTGTCCTGCAGGAGGGGCCCCCACACCGCCGCCCTCCAGCAGCCATGACAGACGCGGGGCAGCCAGGGCTCTGCCCAGCCCCCCAGCCCCGCCAAAGCCCCAGATGTCCCCCACCTTGGAGACAGGGGCTCTTCTTCATCCTAAGGCCCGTCATCCTTCCGACGATGAGAGCAGAGGGATCCCCATCTAGAGGAGGCCGGCAGGGCGTCCCACGCAATGTCCTGTGCCCATCTCTGCTTTGTCGTCTAGGGTTCCCGGAGGACCCCCACCTAGAACAGAGGCCCGCGGGGCAGGGAGATTTGTCTGCCCTGTTCCCTGAATAATGCAAAATGTGTAGAAGGGGCTTCCTGTCCATGTGTGGAGTCAATGAAGCCCAACCAGCACCTTTCAGATGTCTGAGTGGGTCTGGGGCCCCTCTGCCAGCCCCCAGGGATCCCTGCTCTGGCTCCCCCCAGGATGGGAGCCCCAGATGGAATCTGAAACCTCGTCACAGCCGGGAATGCGGCTTTGCCCCAAACACAGGACACCGAGGCTTGGGGCAGAGAGCTCCTTCGCGGTGGAGAGGAACCGCCTCAGCCCCAGGCCACCCTGCCCGTGGGCCGGCCACAGGGTCGGGGACCGGTCCCGACAGTAACCCCGTGTGTGGGGTCAGGCCTCGTGGCACACAGGGTCCCCAGGAGACACCTGAGGTTCAGAGAGGGGACGTGCCACGCCTGAGACACACAGCCCGCAGGTGAGGGGGAGCCGCTGGGCGGGACGGGGAGCCTGCTCACCTTTTGTGAGCAGCAGGTGTGGGAAGGGCTGGGGGGCGTTCCTTGGGAGGTGCTCCGGGAGAGGGGCCATGGGAGAGGGCCTGCCCCGGCTCCACCAGCTTGCTCAGGCTCTCAGCACGGACCGCCCGCAGCCTCGGGCTCTCACCCAGTGGGAGGGTGGACTTCTGTTCACAATGGGGCTAATCTTTGGATAAAGGGGGATAATTCACAAAAGAGAAACTGCAAAAATATTCCTGTCTATGTCCCGAAGTGCAAACGAATATCAACAATTGGTTCGGATCATCTTACACGTGTGTGAAGGGTGATTTTGTACCTGACCAAGGCTGGGGCTGGGCCGGGTGTGTGTGTGTGTGAAGGGAGCAGCCCAGACTCCTTGGGTTGACATTATGGCCAGGTAAGGGGCACAGCCGTCGTGGCAGCCCGGGGGGTCAGTGACCTGGATGGCTTTGGGGCAGGAGACCCTCCTGGCCCTCCCCGAGCCCGGGCCTGGAGAGCCGCCGTCCCCACACTCCCCCTGAGCCTGCACCAGCCCTTACTGGCTGCCTGCTGCACGGGCCCCACACTGGGCAGCCGTAGAGGGAGGTTCCTGTTGACCAGCTTCTCCCCAATTTCTTCCATGGGGCTCTGCAAAGACAGTGAGCTGGGGTGCACAGTCGGATCACAGCGGTGTCTGGCTGGCCTGGCTGGCTCTGGGCCTCCCTGTGTTACCTTTGGGTCCCTCCAGGCAAATGGCCAGAGGGGTCGGGGTGAGACCTGACCCCAGGTCTGCAGTGAAGGAAACGGCTCTCACTGTCGGCTGTCCTGAGACCACGTCCTCGGGACATCGGGATACAGCAGGATCGGAGCATCTCCAGCCAAGTGAACTGTTTGGAAGGGGGCTGTCTCTAGAGTGCGGGTGCCAGTGACAGACCTTGGGCATCTTGGGGACGCCCTGCCATCAGCCTGCCATGTCTCCCCCATCCCCCATGCTATGGCCCCAGGCAGGTTCCCAGGAGACAATGTCCACACCCCAGGACCCCGCTGCCTCCAACCTCTTCCTTCCTTCTCCCCTTGTCACCTCCAGGGTCCATGCCCCCTTGACCCCCCTGGGGAGTTAGTTTGTGTGTTTGTGTATGTGTGTGTGTGTGCGCACAGAGCCTTGTGTGTATTTGTGCCCGTGCGAGGATGACCGGAGGAAAGGGCCCCACATGGGAGTGTGGGCAGCGGTGCTCCAGGATCTTAGGGGCTCTCATTCCCAAAGGAAACCCCATGGGAGGTGAAGCCCTGGCCTAGGAAGCCGGAACCCTCCCCGTTCCTCTAGCCTCTGCTCACCTGGTGCGTCCCAGGCCAGACTCTGCTTCCCCTGCCCTCAGTTTGCCGACTGTCCCACGAGGGGTTGGAGGAGGAACTCCATTAGCGTGGTTCTGGGTGGCCGGTCGGCTCCCACCTTTTGGGTGGACGTGGCGCAGGTGCACTCTGGGTGGGCGGGGTCTTCCCACCAACTGTCGTCGGAGGCAGGTGGATCCTGCGCAGGCGCGCACACGGCCCAGCAGACGGCGCATGCGCGGGACCCCACCTCCCAGCAGGCATGCGCAACACCGAGGGGCTCGCTGTGGGGTCGGTCCCACGGGTCCCGATCTCCACTGCCTAGTCATTGACCCTCATGTCCCCTTAGGCCAGGGGCCAGTCCCACTCCCGCCAGGCAGGGCCGCTGGACCGTGTGGACATGGAGACCTGGGGACCAGAGAGAAGTGAAACATACCCCCCACCTTGCCGTCCTGGCCGCCACGTTCCACTCCAGTGTTCGTCCCGGTGCATGGCTGGGTCAGGGGAGGGGGAACGGGGACACGTCTGGGCAGGGAGGAGGTCAGGCCGCGTTTTTCTCCTCTACATCCCCTCCCCTGTCTTCCTGGCAGCACCCCGTCTCCCCAAGGTCCGGCGCTCAAACACTCTCATCTCCCTGCTTTAATCCCCAACACATCCTCCTGGGGTGGGAGTCACTGACCCCATCTTCAAAGTAGAAAACGGAGGTCCCGAGAGTTCCCATAGGAGCTTGCCAGTCACAGGGCTGTGACAGGGCCCTGCTGTGGGTTTGAACCCAGATCAACCTGACCCAAAGCCTGAGCTTCCAGAGGAGCCCGAGGAAGTAGCCTTTGAGCCCAGGCTTGGAGGTGAGGCCATCCTGGATGGGGGTGTTCTGAGGGGCAAAATCTTGAAGGGCTCCCTGGGGGTTAAAGGCCCTACAGAGGAGAGAGTGGGGTGAGGGGTGCACCCTGGGGAGCATGTCTAGACCAGATCATGCAGGGCTCTCTGGATGTTGGGCAAGGAGTCAGGGGACACTGCGGGTTGTGGGTTCAGGGGACACAGTCCAGGCAGTTTTATCAGAGCCACAGCATCCTAGACTTAGAAGGAGCTTGGTGGGTATGTTATTGCCCCCACTCAAGCGTGGATCCCCAAGCACCAGCCAGAGGTGAGGAGGCTGACGCAGTTTCCTCCTGTGTAGAGTGGGGGCCGTGGTGGGCGTCTGCGTCCTTCCAGGCCTGGGCATGCTGCCTGGAAGGTCCAGAGATGGCTTCTCGTCAGAGTAGCTAGCTGTTCCAGTGAGGTCAGGACCCAGAGAGGTCTGAGTGAGGAGACCAAAGGGATGCCCCACATGCCCAGTTCAGCAGGATGCTCTTGTACATGGTGCCGATCTCCATGTCCAGGCTGATGGGGATGAGGCAGCAGCGCCCACCTGCTGCGTGGAGAGCGGCAGCGAGGAGCTGTGGTTGCAGACCCTGAGAGGTGGAGCTCGTGTGAGTCCGAGGCTGCCACAGATCTGATATGGAGGCTGAGGACGGGGAGGTGCTGACAGAAGCTGAGAGGATGCCTGAGGTCTCCAGCGATGACTGGGAGGTCAACTCCGGAACTTGAGGAATGACAAGGCAAGCAGAAACACCAGACTGTGCAAGGCACCCCCTGTCAGCATCTAGCCCAGAAGCTTCTAGAGACTGAGTCTCCTTGGCCCCTTTGTGGCTGTGGAGTGGAGACCCAGGCTCCAGGAACAGATGTTTGTCAGGGAAAAGGGTGGGACAGTCACCTTTTCCTGGCCATCAGGGACCCTGACACAAAACACACGCTGACCTCCTCCACATCCGCATCGGGCTGGAGGAGCATGCAGAGCAGGTGGGCGATGTCCCTGCTGCGCAGGTAGGGGCTGCATCTGAGCTGGTCCCAGGACTTGGAGTGAGGGCTCTTTTTGGTCTTGGGTGTTGTGTTGGGGGTGTGGTGGCAGAATTGAAGGGCTGCGAAGGGGTACGTGCACCCCAATGTTTATAGCAGCAATGTCCACAATAGCCAAACTGTGGAAAGAGCCAAGATGTCCATCGACAGATGAATGGATAAAGAAGATGTGGTATATATACACAATGGAATATTATGCAGCCATCAAAAGGAATGAGATCTTGCCATTTGCAACGACGTGGATGGAACTAGAGGGTGTTTTGCTTAGTGAAACAAGTCAATCGGAGAAAGACATGTATCATATGACCTCACTGATATGAGGAATTCTTAATCTCAGGAAACAAACTGAGTGTTACTGGAGTGGTTGGGGGTGGGAGGGATGGGGTGGCTGGGTGATAGACACTGGGGAGGGTATGTGCTACGGTGAGCGCTGTGAATTGTTCAAGACTGTTAAATCACAGATCTGTACTTCTGAAACAAATAACGCAACATATTTTAAGAAAAAAGAAAAAGAAGAAGATAACAGGAGAGGAAGAATGAAGGGGAGTAAGTCAGAGGGGGAGACGAACCATGAGAGACGATGGACTCTGAAAAGGAAACTGAGGGTTCTAGAGGGGGGGAGGGTAGGGGGATGGGTTAGCCTGGTGATGGGTATTAAAGAGGGCACATTCTGCATGGAGCACTGGGTGTTATGAACAAACAATGAATCATGGAACACTACATCAAAAACTAATGATGTAATATATGGTGATTAACACAACAATAAAAAAATTTAAAAAAAAAGAATTGAAGGGCTGACACTGCATTGATCAGACACCCTGGGTGAATGGGTGCTCTTGGGTGTCCATGGGCACAGGTGGCTGTGACCCATGCATGGGAAGGTGTGAAGGAAGTGCACAGAAGACAGTGCCCTGGGCTATGCAGGGTTTTCTGCTCATGGGCAGTGCTCTTTGGCAAAATTCAGCTAGTCTTCTTGTTCCTTCAGCACAGAAGTCGCCTAAGGTCATGAGTGGTTCATGGGAAGCCAGGTCAGTGTGTTGCTGGGCATCATGCCTGGCAGGAGGAGAGGTTCAGCCTGAAATAACAGTCTGGGGGTGACCTGGAATGCCAGGTGAGGTGGAAATTGCCCAGGTAGCCTGATCCACTCCACTCGGCATTGCTTCTATACCCAACATCGCAGACCTGGACGACGGCCCTCTGGCTGGCTGGCATCTGGAATTGTTAGAATGTTCCTCTGGCTCAGTCAAAGGAGAAGATCCAAGTTAGTAGAGCAAAAGAAACTATGAAGATTAGGGCAGAGATAAACGGAAGAGAAGAGCACGTGAGAAAATTCAGTGAAAAGAACAGTTCTTTCTTTTGCAGATTTACCAAAATTGACAAGGAGACAAAAATGGAACCATGTTATAGCAACAAATTGGCTCCCTGAGATGAAGCAGATAATTCTGAGAAGCACAGGAACTACCAAAGTGACTCCAGAAGAAATGGAAACCCTGAGCAGACTTGTAATAAGTAAATAGACTGAAGCAGTAATGAGAACTTCCCAAGAATGAAAAGTCCAGAACCCGACGCTTTCCCTG
>NW_027399306.1:0-8198 GCF_003265705.2 Callorhinus ursinus | reverse complement strand
TTTCTTCTGTCTTGTTGCTGGTGTCTAGGAATGCCACTGATTTCTGTGCATTGATTTTATATCCTGCCACTTCACTGAATTCCTGTATGAGGTCTAGCAGTTTTGGGGTGGAGTCTTTTGGGTTTTCCCCATGAAGTATCATATCATCTGCAAACAGTGAGAGTTTGACTTCTTCTTTGCCAATTTGGATGCCTTTTATTTCTTTTTGTTGTTTGATTGCTGTGGCTTGGACTTCCAATACTATATTGAATAGCAGTGGTGATAGTGGACATCCCAGCCGCGTTCCTGACCTTAGGGGGAAAGCTCTCAGTTTTTCCCATTGAGAATGATATTCGCCATGGGTTTTTCATAGATGGCTTTTATGATATTGAGGTATATACCCTCTATCCCTACACTCTGAAGAGTTTTGATCAAGAAAGGATGCTGTACTTTGTCAAATGCTTTTTCTACATCTATTGAGAGGATCATATAGTTCTTGTTCTTTCTTTTATTAATGTATTGTATCACACTGATTGACTTGTGGATGTTGAACCAAACTTGCAGCCCAGGGATAAATCCCACTTGGTCATGGGGAATAATCCTTTTAATGTACTGTTGGATCCTATTGGCTAGTATTTTGGTGAGAATTTTTGCATCCATTTTCATCAGGGATATTGGTCTGTAATTCTCCTTTTTGATGGGGTCTTTGTCTGATTTTGGGATCAAGGTAATGCTGGCCTCATAAAATGAGTTTGGAAATTTTCCTTCCATTTCTATTTTTTGGAACAGTTTCAGAAGAATAGGTATTAATTCTTCTTGAAATGTTTGGAAGAATTCCCCTGGGAATCCATCTGGCCCTGGGCTCTTGTTTGTTGGGAGATTTTTGATGACTGCTTCAATTTCCTCAGTGGTTATAGGTCTGTTCAGGTTTTCTATGTCTTCCTGGTTTGGTTTTGGTAGTTTATACATCTCTAGGAATGCATCCATTTCTTCCAGATTATCTAATTTGCTGGCAAAGAGTTGCTCATAATATGTTCTTATAATTGTTTGTATTTCTTTGGTGTTGGTTGTGATCTCTCCTCTTTCATTTTTTATTTTATTTATTTGGGTCCTTTCTCCTTCTTTTTCATAAGTCTCACCAGGGGTTTATCAATCTTATTAATTCTTTCAAAGAACCAGCTCCTAGTTACATTGATCTGTTCTACCGTTCTTTTGGTTTCTATTGTCCATTATGTTCTATTGCATGTTTCTCTTATTATTGAGTTTTGAATGTTTTTTTTTATAAATTCTAGATAGAAATCATTTAAGAGACATGAGTTGGCAAATATTTTCCCAATCAATAACTTGTCTTTTCATTTTCCTAGTACTGTCTTTTTTTCTTTAAGATTTTTATTTATTTGATAGAGAGAGACACTGCGAGAGACGGAACACACGCAGGGGGAGGGGGAGAGGGAGAAGCAGGCTTACGGCCGAGCAGGGCGCCCAATGCGGGGCTCGATCCCAGGACCCTGGGATCACGACCTGAGCCAAAGGCAGCCGCTTAATGACTGAGCCACCCAGGCGCGCCCCTAATACTGCCTTTTAAGAACATAAATTTCATTTGCTTTGTTTTAATGTTAAATGAAGCCTGATTTATTATGTTTTTTTCTGTCATACATAAGCAACTTGTGCCTAACCCAAGTTTACAAAGATTCTCTCCTTAGATTGTTTTAGACATTTTATAATTTTAGGTATTACATTAGGGCTAGAATGTATTTTGTGTTAATTTATATATTTTGTGTGAGAGTGTCAGGATTCAATTTTTGCTTATAGATGTCAATTGTTCCTGAACTATTTATGGAAAACACTGTGATCTCTACATTGAATTGCCTTCAATCAATACCAAAAACTACTTGTGATTCATATATACACACGGATTTGTTTCTGGACCCTTTATTCTATACCATTGATTTGTGTGTCTAACTTATCAATCTATGGTAAATTTTAAAATTGGGGAGTGTGATTCCTTCAAAGATTTTTTTCAAAGTTGTTTTGAATACTTTCTGTTGCATTTCCATGTACAAAGATTTCATTTAGAATTAGTTTGTCAATTCTTTTAAAATATCCTACTGGGATTTTGATAGGGTTATATTGAATCTATGTATTAGTTTTTGGAGAATTGACACTTTAGCAATATTGAATCTTTCAAACTATTAACAAAATATAATTACCCATATATTAATATTTCTTTTACTTCTTTCATCACTATTTTGTAGTTTTTGACATATAGAAATTGGACATATTTTGATAGCTTTATATCTAACTTTTTCATGTGTTTGGTACTATTACAAATTTTTAAGTTTTATTTTAAGCTGTTTCTTACTAATATATAGAAATATAATTTGTTTTAATATTATTTTTGTAGTCAGAAAACTCGCTCAAGTCAGTCATTAGTTCTAAGAACTTTATTGTAGAATCCTCAGAATTTTCTATATAAACAATCATATCACCTATAAATCGAACTTCATTACTCCCTTTACAAATTGGTTGCCTTTTATTTACTCTTCTTGCCTTTTAACACTCGCTAGGACATCCAGTATGATGTTGCTTAGGACTGGTGAGAGCAGACATCCTTGGCTTTTTCCCTCTTAGGTGCAAAGCATTCAGGTTTGACTGTTAAGTGAGTGTTAGGTAAGGGGGTTTTGTAGATTCCTTCATCAGGTTGAAGGAGTTTCTTTCTGTTTCCAGTTTGCCAAGGGTTTTATTATAAGTGGATTTTTTTAGTTTTCAAGTGCTTTTTCTGCATCTATTGGGAAGATCATAAGAGGTTTTTTCTTAATTTGTTGAAATGGTAACTATCATTGGTTGACTTTCAAATGTTGCACCAACCTTGAATTAATGGAATAAGCTCCAATTGGTCATTGTATTGTGTTCATATATTGTTGGATTTGATTTGCTAATATTTTGTTGAGGATTTTTGCTTGTGTTTTCATGAAGCATGCTAGTCTATTTTTTTTCTTATACTGCCTTTATTGGTTTAGGTTTTCAGGATGATACTGAACTCAAAAATTGAGTTGGGAAGTGTCCCCTGCTTTTCTCGTTTCTGGAAATTGATGGTTTAAGAGAAATTTATTGAGTTGTATATATTCTTATTCTGAAATCTTCCAAAAAATATACCTACACAAAAGTGACTGTTTATAAAACTTGATCAGAATTTTAGCTGAATGTGGGATGGGAGGAGCAAGATGGTGGAGGAGGAGGAGACCTGGTCTCCTTTCATCTGGTCCCAGGAATTAAGCTAGATAGGGATCAAACCATTCTGAACACCTACGAACTCAACAGGACATCAAAGAAAAGAAGAGCAGCAACTCTCTGAACAAGAAAAACGACCACATTCTGGAAGATAGGATGTGTGGAGAAGTGAATCAGAGGCGATATATGGGAAGAGAGACGATGGGGGAGGGGGCCTCCGTCAGCGACTACTGGCAAGTGAAAGAGCAGCAGAGCACAAAATCAGAAATTTTAGAAGTTGTCTCTGCTAAGGAACATCGCTCCAGTGGCTAAGCAGGGAGTGGAATGCTCGCTGGGACAGTGTGGTCTCAGGACCCTTGGGGTCACAGAAAGACCGGGGGTGCCTGAGTGTGGCAGAGCTCCCAGGTATCGAAGCAGGGAAGCCGGGTGCAGAGATGGAGCCTAGAAGTGGGCTCTCAGCTCGGGGTTGCCATAAACCATGATCCACGGCACAGTCAGGCCACTGCTCCTCCAGCAGGGACGCAACAAGCAGCAGATCCAGGGAGACTCACATTCCTCCCCAGGGAGGAGCAGCACAGGAGCACACCACAGGGACCTACTAGATTTGGAGACCCCACACGGGGTCATGTGCCATAGATAGAAATGCTTGGTCACAGGCCGGGTGAGCACGGAATGTGCCCAGAGACCGAGGAGACGAGAGTGACTGACTGCTTTTCACTGGGGGCTCACTGTGGAGTGGGGCTCTGAGTTCTTGGCTACTCTGGGGCAGAGATTGGGAGGCCGCCATTTTCACTCTCGTCCTCCAAAGCTGTACAGGAAGCTTGCAGGGAACAAAAGCTCCCGAGAGCAAACCCGAGCAGATTACTGAGCCTGGACCTGACAAGGGCGGGGCAATTCCACCTCCAGCAAAGACATTTGAGAACCACGGCAACAGGACCCTCCCCCAGAAGATCAGCAAGAACAGCTAGCCAAGACCAAGTTTACCAGTCAAAGAGAATGGCAAAATGCCAGCACTAGGGGAATACAGCATATAGAATTCATGGCTTTTTTCCCATGATTCTTTAGTCCTGCAAAGTTAAATTTTTTAATTTTCTTTTTTTTTAATTTTTCTTTTTCCCTTTTTCAACCAACATCTTCTCAAACCCTTTTTTAAAAAACATTTTATTTTTCATTTTTAGAGTTCATATTCTATCTCTTCATAGTAGTTAACCTTATTTTTGGTATATATCTATAAGTTGTTCTCTCTTTAAAATTTTGGGATACAGTTTCTTCTAACGGACCAAAACATACCATAAATCTCTAGTGTATGGCTTTGTTCTAGTCTCCTGCCTGATCACATTCTCTCCCCTTTTTTTTTAAAAACCTCTTCTTACTTTTTTCAACCAACTTCTTATCTTATCAATTCCTTTTATAAAATCTTTTATAATTTCCATCTTTATAATCGTATTCCATCCCTTCATTGTATTTACACTTATTTTTGTACATATATACGTTTTACTTCCTTTAAAATTTTGGGAGGCACTTTCTTCTAAGAGACCAAAATACACCCAAAATCTAAAGTGTGGCACTGATCTATGCACCACCCTCATCATATCTGATCATATTCTGTTTGGGGTTTTTTTGTTCGTTTGTTTTTTATCTTTTTCTTTTTCTTTTTTCTTTCTTTCCCTTTCTTTTCCCCCAGTTTCGGGTCTCTTGTGATTTGTTGAGTGTATATTTTTCTGGGGTCGTTGTTACCCTGTTAGCATTTTGTTTTCTCATTCATCTATTCTCCTCTGGACAAAATGACAAGACAGAAAAAATTACCACAAAAAAAAGAAAAAAGGCAGTACCGACTGCCAGGGACCTAATCAACATGGACATTAGTAAGATGTCAGAACTAGAGTTCAGAATGACGATTTTAAAGAATCTAGCTGAGTTTGAAAAAAGCATGGAAGATATTAGAGAAACCTTTCTGGAGAAATAAAAGAACTAAAATCTAACCAAGTCGAAATCAAAAAGGCTATTAAAGAGGTGCAATCGCAAATAGTTCTAACTGCTAGGAAAAGTGAGGCAGAAGAGAGAATTAGTGATATAGAAGACCAAATGATGGAGAATAAAGAAGCTGAGGAAAAGAGAGATAAACAACCACTGGATCACGAGGGCAGAATTCAAGAGATAAGTGATACTATAAGACGAAACAATATTAGAATTGCGATCCCAGAAGAAGAAGAAAGAGAGAGAGGGGCAGAAGGTATATTGGAGCAAATTATAGCAGAGAACTTCCCTAATGTGGGGAAGGAAACAGGCATCAAAATCCAGGAGGCAAAGAGAACCCCCCTCTAAATCAATAAAAATAGGTCAACACCCCGACATCTAATACTAAAACTTACAAGTCTCAGAGACAAAGAGAAAATCCTGAAAGCAGCTTGGGAGAAGAGATCTGTAACCTACAATGGTAGAAATATTAGATTGGCAACAAACCTATCCACAGAGACCTGGCAGGCCAGAAAGGACTGGCATGATATATTCAGAGCACTAAAAGAGAAAAATGTGCAGCCAAGATTACTACAGCCAGCTAGGCTGTCACTGAAAATAGGAGAGATAAGAAGCTTCCAGGACAAACAAAAACTAAAGGAATTTGCAAACACGAAATGAGCCCTACAAGAAATATTGAAAGGGGTCCTCTAAGCAAAGAGTGAGCCTAAAAGTGACAAAGTCCAAAAAGGAACACAGACAATACACAGTAATAGTAACCTTACAGGCCATACAATGGTACTAAATTCATATCTTTCAATAGTTACCCTGAATGTAAATGGGCTAAATGCCCCAATCAAAAGACACAGGGTATAAGATTGGATAATAAAACAAGACCCATCGATATGCTATCTGCAAGAGACTCATTTTAGACCCAAAGATATCACCAGATTGAAAGTGAGGAGGTGGAAAAATATTTAGCATGCTAATGGATACCAAAAGAAAGCTGGAGTGGCAATCCTTATCTCAGATAAATTAGATTTTAAATGAAAGACTATAATAAGAGATGAGGAAGGACACTATATCCTACTTAAAGGGTCTATCCAACAAGAAGATCTAACAATTGTAAATATCTGTGCCCCTACCATGGGAGCAGCCAATTATGTAAGGCAGTTAATAAGAAAAGCAAAGAAACACATTGACAACAATACAATAATAGTAGGGGACTTTAACACCCCCTCACTGAAATGGACAGATCATCTAAGCAAAAAATCAACAAGGAAATAAATACCTTAAATAACACACTGGACCAAATGGACTTCACAGATATATTCAGAACATTCCATCCCAAAGCAACAAAATACACATTCTTCTCTAGTGCCCATGGAACATTCTCCAGATTAGATCACATCCTACATCACAAATCAGGTCTCAGCTGGTACCAAAAGACTGAGATCATTACCTGCATATTTTCAGACCACAATGCTTTGAAACTAGAACTCAATCACAATAGGAAAGCCGGAAAGAACTCAAATACATGGAGGCTAAAGAGCATCCTACCCAAGAATGAATGGTCAACCAGGAAATTAAAGAAGAATTAAAAAAATTCATGGAAAGAAATGAAAATGAAAACACAACTGTTCAAAATCTTTGGGATACAGCAAAGGCGGTCCTAAGAGGAAAGTATATAGCAATACAAGCCTTTCTCAAGAAACAAGAAAGGTCACAAATACACAACCTAATCCTACACCTAAAGGAACTGGAGAAAGAACAGCAAATAAAGCCTAAACCCAGCCAGAGAAGAGAAATAATAAAAATCAGAGCAGAAATCAATGAAATAGAAACCAAAAGAACAGTAGAACAGATCAATGAAACTAGGAGCTGGTTCTTTGAAAGAATTAACAAGATTGATAAACCCCTGGCCAAGCTTATCAAAAAGAGAAATGACCCAAATAAATAAAATCATGAATGAAAGAGGAGAAATCACAACCAACACGAAAGAAATACAAACTATTATAAGAACATATTATGAGCAATTATATGGCAGCAAATTAGATAACCTGGAAGAAATGGATGCATTCCTAGAGATGTATAAACTACCAAAACTGAACCAGGAAGAAATAGAAAACCTGAACAGATCTATAACCACTCAGGAAATTGAAGCAGTCATCAAAAATCTCAAACAATAAAAGCCCAGGACCAGATGGATTCCCAGGGGAATTCCACCAACATTTCAAGAAGAATTAATACCTATTCTTCTGAAACTGTTCCAAAAAATAGAAATGGAAGGAAAACTTCTAAACTCATTTTATGAGACCAGCATTACCTTGATCCCAAAATCAGACAAAGACCCCATCAAAAAGGAGAATTACAAACCAATATCCTTGATGAACATGCATGGAAAAATTCTCACCAAAATACTAGCCAATAGGATCCAACAGTACACAAAAAGGGTTATTCACCACAACCAAGTGGGATTTATCCCTGGGCTGCAAGGTTGGTTCAACATCCGCAAGTCGATCAATGTGATACAATACATTAATAAAAGAAAGAACAAGAACCATATGATCCTCTCAGTAGATGCAGAAGGGTATTTGACAAAGTGCAGCATCCCTTCTGGATTAAAACTCTTCAGAGTGTAGGGACAGAGGGTACATACCTCAATATCATAAAAGCCATCTATGAAAAACCCACGGCGAATATCATTCTCAATGGGGAAAATCTGAGAGCTTTCCCCCTAAGTTCAGGAACACGGCCGGGATGTCCACTATCACCACTGCTATTCAACATAGTATTAGAAGTCTTAGCCACAGCAATCAGACAACAAAAAGAAATAAAAGGCATCCAAATTGGCAAAGAGGAAGTCAAACTCTCACTGTTTGCAGATGATATGATACTTTATGGGGAAAACCCAAAAGACTCCACCCCAAAACTGCTAGTCCTCATACAGGAATTCAGTGAAGTGGTAGGATATAAAATCAATGTACAGAAATCAGTGGCATTCCTAGACACCAGCAACAAGACAGAAGAAA
>NW_027399305.1:0-8200 GCF_003265705.2 Callorhinus ursinus | reverse complement strand
AAAAAAAAACAGTTAACAAAAATTAACTTTGATGAACTAATGAATCATGGTAAAAGAAGCCATGAATTCCATGTGCACTATTCCCCTAGCGCTGGAGTTCTCCCGTTCTCCTTGATCGGTAAACTTGGTCTTGGCTTGCTGGCTCTTCGTGCTGATCTTCTGGGGGAGGGGCCTGTTGCTGTGGTTTCCAAATGTCTTTGTCGGAGGCTGAATTGCCCCGCCCTTGTCAGTCCAGGCTAAGCAAGCTGCTCGGGTTTGATCTCAGGAGCTTTTGTTCCCTGCAAACTCTCCGTACAGCCTTGGAGGACCAGGGCAAAAATGGTGGCCTCCCAATCTCCGCCCGTAGGAGCTGAGAACTCGGGGCCCCACTCCTCAGTGCGCACACAGAGAAAAGCAGTCACTCCCTTGTCCCCGGTCTCCGGCCGCTCTCCGTGTTCACCCGGCCTGTGACCGAGCGTTGCTATCTCTGGCACCCGACCCTTTGTGGAGTCTCCAAACCCAGCAGATACCTGCGGTGCGTTCCCTGGCCGCTCCTCCCCAGGAAGGAAGGGGAGTCTCCCCGGATCTGCCGCTTGTTGGGTCCCTGCTGCAGGAGCAGTGGCCCGCCTGGGCCGCGGATCACAGTTTATGGCCACCCCGAGCTGAGAGCCCGCGCCTCAGCTCCGTGTCTGCAGCCGGCTTCGCCACTCCGATACCTGGGAGTTCTGCCGCACTCAGGCACCCCCGGTCTTTCTGTGACCCCAAGGGTCCTGAGACCACACTGTCCCGGGATGACTCCACCCCCTGCTTAGCCACTGGAGCGAAGTCCCTCCGCGGAGCCGACTTCTAAAAGTTCCGGTTTTGTGCTCCGTGGCTCTAGCACTTGTTAGAAGCAGCCGTCGGAGGCCCCTCCCCCGCCGTCTATCCTCCCGAATATCGCCTCAGATTCACTTCTCCGCACGTCCTACCTTCCAGAAAGTGGTCGCTTCTCTGTTCAGAGAGTTGTTGCTACTCTCCTCTTTTATCTCCTGTTGAGTTCATAGGTGTTCAGAATGGTTTGATCCCTATCCAGCTGAATTCCTGAGACCAGACAAAATCTAGGTCTCCTACTCCTCCGCCATCTTGCTCCGCCCCCCCCCCTCCCCGGGACAATGGTTCTTAACCAGAAACGAATTTTCCCCTGGGGATATCTGGCATTGTCTGAAGGGATGCTGCTGAAAAGCTACCATCCAAAGGAAAGCACTCCCAAAATATTATTATCCTACCACAAATGTCAACCACAAAAGTTTAGAACCTCATCTAGATCAGCATTTCTCCGACTTCAGTGTGCCTGTGCGTGCACACGGATCCCACTACAAATGCAGGAGCTGAGCACAGGTCCTGTGTGGCCTAGAGATTCTGCATTTCTGGCAAGCTTCCGGGGGGATGTGGATGTGCGTGTCCTGGTCTGTGAACGATTCCTCAATTAGCAAGGCTGTGTTCCTGTGTAAGAGATAGGTGTAGGTGGTTTTAAGCATTCTGTAACAAATACTGTCATTGCATGTAATTTTGAATGAATAGTCTACGATGAGGGATCATCAAGCCCAACGGTCAAGAGAGAATTCTTGAATGTTTTACAGTGCAAAAGAGTGATTTTATTATGGCATGCGGACAGGGTCTGTGGGCAGAAAGAGCTGCACTGGCATTTTGAGGAGTGACTGATTATGTACTTTTTAGTTAGTGAAGGTTAGGGATCATGTAAGTCTCTAAGGATTTGGAAGCAAAGCTTTCAGAACCTTGAGGGCCTTGCTGCTCTCAGAGATGTTGACAATGGTCTTTAATAAAACAAAACATTAGTCATTAAGGCATCCATGAGTTCCTTGAAGAATGTCACGCTCTGCATGTTTCAGGTATCTATCAGTTGGCTCCAAGCTGTAAGGAGATTTAATTTAAGCTACATTTATCTTGCCTTTGTTTCCCTCATCGGTGTATTCATTCATTCATGAGGCTGTGTAAATTCAGCGTTTATCGCTTTTAATGAGTGACACAAAATAAGACACTTCTGAAAAAAGCTTTTGTAGAAGGCAGAAGAAGGCCCTCCCAAATACGTCCACATCCTAATGCCCAGTGCCTTTAATGTGTTATTTGTTATAGCAAAGAAGGGTTATGGTAGCAGATTGTACAGGGTTGCTAATCAGCTGCCATTAATATAAAAAGATTACTTATGATTGTCCAGGTGGGACTAAGGTAATCACAATGGTCCTCCAAATGTTGATGAGGGAGCCAAAGAGTTAGTGTCGGAGAGACTTTGAAAATGCTGCCCTGCTGGCTCTGAAGGTGGAGGAAGAGCCAGGAGCCCAGGAATGCAGGTGGCCAGCAAGAGAGACTGGAATTGGAAAGGCAACAGACTGTCCCTTGAGCCTCCAGAAGGAACTCAACCCTGCAGACATGTTGCTATTAACCTGATGAGACTCCTTCCAAGCCTCTGCCTCCAGAACAGTAAGAGCACGTATGTGTTTGTTTTAAGTACCTGGTGTGGGGATTCTTTACAGCAGTGGGAGGAATCTTAGAGGGACATAGCCAATGAAATTATTTGAGGCAACAGAGTTTAAGCCTCTCAGTTCACTCGCCAGCTTCCCTTGGATAAGGATAAATGCATTTTAAGAACCCACATTAAGTAGAAAAAAAATAAATCTAGAGATATTCTTCTCCATCATCTGGTACAGCAAATTCCTCCTGGCTTAAATGTGAGTGTGGCCTGATTCTGAGGCCTTTGAGGCAGTGACATAGGACAGGAACTCATGATCAAAGTTGAAGTTACCCATTGTAATTTGCAATTTTGTGCCCATATTTCCATCCTTTTATTTCATGTTGATTCAGCCATTCATCCTTTTCAGTGCTACCCTCTCCAAATCTCTCTCAGGCTTTCTTTCAACATAAAAGAAAAATAATAGATCATCTCTGTGTGTACACAAGTGGGGAGTGTGCTTATCATCTTCATGATGCTTCTTTAATTCATTAAATTGTACACTGTAAATATGCAGGTTTTGTATGTCCAGTGATTTAATGAAGTGGGAAAATATCTATGGTGCAAGAGAAAGGGAAGGATCTCGAGCACAGGTAGCTGACTCTCCACTGAAGTTTTGGGAGAGAGCTCTTCTACAAGCGAGGAAAGCAAGTAGTAATCATGGATGTAAGAACAGTGGGATGAAATTCAAATAATTCACATAAATTCATTTAATTCATAAATAGAATAATTTACATACAGAAATGTCATAATAAGACCATAAATTGACTGAGACAGAACACTACAGCCACACACATCATGGATGAGCCTTAGAAACACAACATAGAGATTCACACCTGACTCCAGACACATGAGGAGCCCAGCAAAGATCAGAAATGCTTCCCAGAATATAATGCCATTTGTTCATAAAGACATTACTGATGAGGGCGCCTGGGTGGCTCAGTTGGTTAAGCGACAGCCTTCGGCTCAGGTCATGATCCTGGAGTCCCGGGATCGAGTCCCGCATCGGGCTCCCCGCTCAGCGGGGGGTCTGCTTCTCCTTCTGACTCTCCCCCCTCTCATGTGTTCTCTCTCTCTCTCATTCTCACTCTCTCAAATAAATAAATAAAATCTTTAAAAAAGAGAGAGAGAGATTACTGATGAGGTAACAAAGACAAGACAAATGCAGCTAGAAGTCAATCTCCTTACAACTTGCAGCCCCTGATAAATCCCTGAGACATGCAGAGGATGACATTCCCCCAGGAACTCATGCCTGTGCTAATGTTGATGTTTTATTAGAGACTAAAAGGAAGCTTATCTTGACAATAGCCAGACCTCTAAGGTCTTGTAAACCTCACGTTCAGCATACACAAATTCTTTAGAAACTTACATTATCTCTACCCCTCCCTCCATAAACTCAAAAGTATATAACCAGTCATTCTCACAGCTCTTTTTGTCCATGGGTCCTGAAACTTGCTATAATAAAAACACATTCTTGCATCATAAAATGGCTCAAGAATTCTCTCTACCTTTGCACCTGGTGACCCACATCAGTATGATATCCTATTTGACAAGGACAGCCTGTTATACAGCAAGAGCTGACTGACACAATAATCCAAGTGAACAGACATGAAGCAATTAGAATATGTGCTGCTTTTGATTTGTGGCACATGATCGGAAAAATGAGAGCAGTTGTGATCATTCTGTTATTCAAGTTTATTTCTGATGACTTTATGAACAAGTGACTACACGTGGGCTTCCTTCTGGGTCACTGGGAGAGTTTCAAGGACATGCACCCTGAACCACAGGACCAGGAGGACATCCAGCTCTCCAGTGAAACATCCTCTGATCATGCAGGGCAAAGAGATTTCTGAGCAGGAAGGAGGCATGAAATGGATGATGCTGATAGTGTTCATTCACCATCCGTTAGAATTTGTGGCAAATATTACAAAAAGGGAGTCATTTCCTGTACCAATAGAGAGAGTCATATTAGCAGGTAGCAGTGGAAGTTTTAAAGTAGAAACGAGAAGATAAGTCAGTGATAAAACATATAAGACACTAACCAACACTTCATCTCAATGAATAAATAAACCCCCTCAGTTGCGGACACCAATCTTTCATGCTTCAATAAACGATGCACAGCATGAACTCTGATGTAAAAAAGAAAGAAAGAAAGCCACATCTTGTGTAGTAACAAAATGAGTGTTTTGAAATTTTACTTTATCATATTTATGATCGCCCTTACACTAAGAACATACCAGGTTCATCTATTTATTCAAATTTGTCTTTCCATGTAGAATCCACTGGGAGAGATATGTTTGCCCATCAGTGCTTGCCAGGGGCTATGGTGGGCATTCCGGACACTGAGCTGAATCACAGAGTAAAAGCAGGAGACTGGTTAGGAAACACAGGGGCATGTTTGTAGAGTAAGTGCCTGATATTAAGCTTTGGATTTCTGAGGCATCCATTTCAAAGACAACCATGGCGAATAAACATATTGTCAGGTGTGGGAAACAATAACCAGAGAAGCGTTCAGGCGGCTCCAGCCATCAAGTACCTCTTCAGAAAACCCGGGGTAACCTCCATACAGACACATGAATGACTCTGATTTTTCCTTCAGCACCCAATTTCTACTCATATAAAATTCTACAAAAGGATAAACACACAAACCCCTAACCACTCTGGCCATGAACCCTAATAAAGGCAGATTGCCCCAGGGGAGCTCACTCTCCCCCTCTGAAACCTCTCAAAAAGCCTTTGGGATCCCTTGTGCCCTCCAGGACCTGTGAAAAATACACCTGGTTTTGTTAGAGTTCTCTGATGGGCATTGCTGAGGCATGTCTTGCAATCACAGTAAGAACCCAAGGGCAAGTGTAACCACAGCAGAGGCTTTGGTCAGCGAAGCACCTATGGGAATGTACACAAGCACAGGGGTGCAGGGGAGTGTCCAGACTTTCCTGGCCTGAGCATCCCTGTCAGCAGCCTGAGACATTAAGGGAACAGTGTTAGAGTCCACATTATCAGGAAGAGGAGTGAAGGTAGAGATGTAAAAAGATTGACAGACTCAAGGTGAAAACTGGGGTTTTGTATTTTCCTCTACAATAATGTTATGTGAGGGGCTTAGTGGCCAAGTGTAGTATCTTCCATATGAAGAATATAATTCATGATTATTATTTTAAGAAAGCTAGTGAAATTTTACTTGGCATGACATAAGTCATTTGAAATGAAATTATCTTTAAGAAATACAACATGTACCATGTAAGATGCAGAAATTTCCAGGCTTTCGTTATCTGTGGTTGGGGAAAACATTGGGAGCCTTTAAAAATGGAGAAAGGGGACACTGTCTGTATATCAGAAAGATTAGAGGCTTGGGTGCCTGGGTGGCTCAGTTGGTTAAGCGACTGCCTTCGACTCAGGTCATGATCCTGGAGTCCCGGGATCGAGTCCCACATGGGGCTCCCTGCTCAGCGGGGAGTCTGCTTCTGCCTCTGACCCTCCCCCCCCATGCTCTCTCTCTATGTCATTCTAAATCTCAAATAAATAAAATATTTAAAAAAAAGAATAGAGGCTTAAAAAGTGAGTACTTAAATATATGAAGACAGTTGAATTAAAACAAATGGAAAATCCAGGAAATAAATAGAAGGAACCGATTCTACTGCCACAGCCTGATCAAAGAATAGCAGTTCCAGCTCTGAGGCTGTGAGCCCTGCAATCATGGGCACTTCTTCAGGCCCAGGAAGATTGGCCCTCACATCACTGGAACCCCAATGATTCTTTTCAGACCCCTCTTTATGTCTCTGTTCCTCAGGCTGTAGATGAAGGGGTTCAGCATGGGTGTGACCACCGTGTACATCACAGAGACCACTGCACTTGAGTGGGAGCTCTGGGGAGCAGCAGAGCTAAGGTACACACCAAGCATTGTACAATAAAATAAACAGACAACTGAGAGGTGAGATGCACAGGTGGAAAATGCTTTATACTTGCCCTGAGCTGATGATATTCTACGTATGGAGGAAACTGTCTTAGAATAAGAGTAAAGGATCCCAGCAAAAGGACCCCCACCCAGCAGGACAGCTGCAAAATACATCACCAAGTTATTAAGAAAGGTGTCAGAACAGGCAATTTGGATCATCTCATTGAGTTCACAAAAAAAGTGGGGGATATAGGGGCGCCTGGGTGGCTCCGTTGGTTGGGCGACTGCCTTCGGCTCAGGTCATGATCTTGGAGTCCCGGGATCGAGTCCCGCATCGGGCTCCCTGCTCGGCGGGGAGTCTGCTTCTCCCTCTGACCCTCTTCCCTCTCGTGCTCTCTATCTCTCATTCTCCCTCTCTCAAATAAATAAAAAAAAAAGTGGGGGATATGCAAGTGTGTACAGAAGGACAGACGCAACATCATTAAACTTTGTAACAAGGAATTCAGGATACACATGACCCAGGACACCAGAACCAGCAGTCCACAGAGCAGGGGGTTCATGATGATCGTGTAGTGCAGGGGATGACAGATGGCCACAAACCGGTCATAGGCCATCACACTCAGTAAAAAGACGTCCAGCACAGCAAAGAGTATGAGGAAATAAATCTGAGTAACGCAGCCTGCATAGGTGATGACTTTGCTCTCTTTCTGTGTATTCATCAGCATCTTGGGGATGGTGGTAGAGGTGAAGCAGATGTCTACAAAGGACAGGTTGGAGAGGAAGAAGTACATGGGGGTGTGCAGGTTGGGGTCTGTGCTAATGGCCAGGATGATGAGCATGTTTCCAAATGCAGTGATCAGGTACATGGAGAGGAAAAGCCCAAATATGAGGGGCTGCAGTTGTGGCTTCTCTGAAAATCCCAGAAGAAAAAATTCAGAAATTTGTGTATCATTTTCTGGTTCCATGCGGTGGAGGTGACTTCTGGAAAAGAGGGAAATAACATGATTGATATTCACACAACTTGCATTACTCACAGATTTGAAATGGTACATTTCATATTTTGCAGTCCAGACATACTTGTTATTTTGTTTATTGTTTATTGTTTTTGTTTTTAAGGGGGTTCCATCTGGGCATGGAGCCCAACGTGGTGCTTGTACTCAGGACCCTAGAGAAGAGCTGAGCTGAGGGCGCCTGGGTGGCTCAGTCAGTTAAGCATCTGCCTTCAGCTCCGGTCATTATCCCAGGGTTCTGGGATCAAGCCCTGCTTCAGGTTCCCTACTTAGCGGGGAGTCTGTTTCTCCCTCCCCCACTCCTGGCTCTTGCTCTCTCTCTTGTTCTCTCTCTCAAATAAATTAAAAAACAACAACAACAACAACAACAACAACAACAACAACAACAAAACCCGAGCTGAGATCAAGAGTCAGATGCTCATTGGATCTAGCCAACCGGACGTCCTCTGAAATAATTTTTAAGAAGTTCTATATGGATATGGCCCCCCCTAGAGGATCTCCTCTGCCACATCTGGTATTTTTTTTTTAATTAGCTTCTTTCCTAAGAAATCATATATTTTATAGTTTTACTAAGAAATTCTTCAAATATTTCAGGAATATATATTGATTGCTGATGGTGTTTCAGGCACACTCTAAGCAATGAGCATAGGCTACTTAAGAACAAAAGTCCCTACAGTGATGGAGAAAAAATGTACAAGCAAATAAGAGAATTGCATACCTTTGCAGATGGTGAGGGGTGCCAGGAAAAGGAAAACAGGGATAAAGCAGAGTGTCGGGAGCCATGAGCAACAAAGGGGTTAATCGGGTAGAGCA
>NW_027399304.1:5984-8202 GCF_003265705.2 Callorhinus ursinus | reverse complement strand
CCTGTGGGTGTTTGGGGACGGGTCGGGGCTGGCGCCACAGGGAGGAGCCCCGAGAGGCTGGTGTGGGGCCAGGAGCAAAGACTGTGTGCAGAGCACCCAGCGGGTGGACTGCAGTCGGGGAGACATCCTGGGGAGGGCTCTTTCCTGGCTGCGGCTTCTCTGGGAGGCTCTGGGCTGGGCTCTGTCTTGCAAATACCCACGGAGAGCAGGCACGGGGGTGAGCTTTTCTCCTCTCACAGATGTTCCACGACCTAAGGAGCTAGAGCCGGCTCCAACTCCATCAGCAGCTCTGCAGGGAGGGGTGGTGCCTGCAGAGACTTCAGCAGGAGACCAGGAGCCGGCAGTTGAGCCGGCAGTTGACCCGGCACCTGCCCACGGAGAGCCTGACGCCGACCAGGAAGGGCCTGCTGGAGAACCTGTGCCAGGAGAGCCTGCCCCTGTTCCTGCCACTGTTCCTGCCGGAGCCAGTGCCCCTCTGCCTGCCCCGAACTGTGGCCCTGCTCCTTCCCCAGACCCCGCTCCTGCCCTAGATCCTGACCCGTCCCTACCCCTGCCAGTGCCCCTGTCCCTGCCCCTGACCCAGATAATGCCTTGGTTCCTGTATGTGCCATTGCTGCCGACCCTGTCCCTCCCCTTGCACCTGCCCCTTCCCCTTCCCCTGCTTGTGCTCCTGTTCTGGCCCCTGACCCAAGTCCTGCCCCTTCCCCTGCCCCTGCCTGTATTCCTGTTCTTGCCCCTGTCCCAGCTTCTGCCCCTGCAACTGTCCATTCCCCTGCCCCTCCCTGTGCTCCAGTGCTTGCCTCTGACCCAGCTCCTTCCCCTTTCCCTACCCATTTCCCTGCCCCTGCATGTGCACCCAATCGTGCCCATGACCCACCTCCTGCCCCTGCACCTGTCCATTCCTCTACCTGTGTCCCTGTCCCTGCCCCTGCCAGAGCCAATGCCCTTTCCCCTGCCTGTGTCCCCGTTCCTGCCCCTGCCCCTGCCAGAGCCAATGCCCTTTCCCCTGCCTGGGTCCCTGTCCCTGTCCCTGCCCCTGCAAGAGCCAATGCCCTTTCCCCTGCCTGTGTCCCCGTTCCTGCCCCTGCCCCTGCCAGAGCCAATGCCCTTTCCCCTGCCTGGGTCCCTGTCCCTGTCCCTGCCCCTGCAAGAGCCTATGCCCTTTCCCCTGCCTGTGTCCCCGTTCCTGCCCCTGCCCCTGCCAGAGCCCATGCCACTTCCCCTGCTTTCCAGGGCCGCGGGCCCTTCCCTTGGCCCTGCCTGTGCTCCTGTACTTGCCCATGACCCAGCTCCTACCATGGATCCGGCCCCTGTCCCTGCTCTTGCATCTGGCCCTGCCCATCCTCCTGTTCCTGCAGGGCTCCGAGAACCACAGCCAGAGCCCACATCCTCGTGGGGAGAGCCCCTTGTACAATTACCCTTATTTCCATCACCCGACCCTGATGCCCCGCCAGATTGTTTCATCCCCTCCCCCTGTGTTCTTTCTCTCTGGTACATATTAACTGTTATATTATCTTTCCTTATCCTCTACGCTGTTTATTACTTATTTTAAATAAAATTAATTGCTTTCTGTTGGACAAGTCTGGAGCATTAATTATATTCCCAATGCTGTGCCACCGCACCACAGAACATTGCTGCACAATATCTGCTTCCGCAAAGGACACCCTGAACCAGAAGGCCTCCCTGCCCATTTCTCCCCGAGCCCAGCCCCTGGCGACCCCTAAGCTGCTTTCTCTCTCTGTTCCTTTCCTGGGTGTTTCCTGTACGTGGAATCATGCAATAGGGGCTTTTGTGTCTGCCCCCCTATTTTCAAAGGGAACTCGTTTCCTTCTGTATTTATTGGACACAGAATTGATATTGAAATGCCTGGGGGTTACAGATCAGACGTAATCAGAGAGGCCACTTTAGGAATTATGGGCACAGTCTTGGGGCTGAGACCCCTGTTCCTGCTGGGACACCTCAGCCTGACCCCAGACAGGACAGGGCTGGTTCCTCCTGTGGCTCACACAGAAACCAGGGAAATGCAGAAAGGTGGAAGACACACCCCAAAGGCAATGCATCGCTCACAACCCAAGGCCAGAGAAAGGATTCAGCGGACTCTGGTCCAAACCATGCTCCAAGTCACTGGGTTCCACAGGGAGAGACCACACGCATGCAAGTCCAAGTGGGGACAGGCACGGGGGGAGTCAGAGAAGCGGAGCTATCAGGTAAGGACTCT
>NW_027399304.1:0-5884 GCF_003265705.2 Callorhinus ursinus | reverse complement strand
TGGAGGAAAGGGTGACGGCACCCCTGTCTGGGAGGACAGTGCGCAGCACCCATCCCAGCCTGCAGGTGCACCCATCACCTACTGTGGGCAGCTCAATCCCAGCTTGTTGAAGGGAAGACCCGTGTCCATAATCCCCTATTTGCAACAGAATCCATAAAGGGGAGTTTGTGGGTCAACACGTATACAGTGTTTAAGGTACAAGTCTCGAATTCCAACATCCATGGTCTCCTTGTCCCCCTTGAGCCTTGTTTGGGAAGCAGGGGTGGGGACGCCCGGGGCTGTGACCTGTGGGAGGGGTGGGGAGGGCGAGCTCTGAATGGAGTGACCAAAGCACACGGGGTGACCTGCCCAGGAGGGACCCTCTCGGTCCCCAGCCCCTCTCCTGACCTCGTGCACGATGGCGAGGGTGTGATGATGAAGGTGCTGGCCCTTGGCTGGCGAGATCCGTAGCTGGTGTCGGAGCTGCTCAGGCTGCACACCGGGCTCTGATCCCAGAGCTGGCGCGAGAGCCGAAGCTGCAGCTGCCCCAGTCTCGGGAGCTGCGGCTCGCATCGCTGTTGGACCTGGCTCGAGCTCTGGGGCAGGTGCTGGAGCTGAATCCCCCTCCAGAGATGATCTAGATCCGGTTCCGCACTTGGATAAGGCTCTTGAACCCACGAACGGCTTTCCTCCCCCGCCCATTTCATGGATGACAAAACTCGGGGCGGTGACGGGACCGGCTACATGGGGGTAATGGCTACGGGGGGATTCAGCCCAAGGATCCTGCATGCCCTTCTCCTCGTGCCCCATACAGGTCGGTCCTGAGCTGCCCGAAAGGGGGAAGGGCCTGAACCGCTGCTTCCGGCACCTGATCCCACCTGATCAGAGACTCTCGCCAGGGACGTGAAGTCCTCGTTTGACCTCTACTCCGGCCAGCCCCACGCGAGCAGGGACCGTGCTTCCTCACCGCTGGGTCCCCAACCCCAGAACAGTGCCTGGTAGTGGTATCAGTTCACATTGTAGTGAATCACAGGGATCCTCCAACAGCCCCTTGATGCGGGGGATGTTGCTTACAGAAGAGAGATCTGGGCCACAGACTTGTGTTCACTCTTTCATCCACTCGTGCAGCATCCCCACCTGTGTCTGTTTGCTGGAATTCAGAGGGGACCCCCAGACACCCTCCCTGCCCTCGGAACTCCCAGCCCAACCCGTAGGTCAGCATCTCACCTACAGTCCGCAAGGGGGTGATACAGAGCTAGAGCATCTCTAGCACCAGACCTTGCAGGAGGCATGGGGCCGGGCCCGCCCTGGTGGCAGCTAAGATCTAGAACCATCTGACGCACTAGAACCTGCCCCAGTGCTGACTCGAGCCAGCCGTGGAAGCAGCTCGAGAGCCTGAGCCAGTGCCCCCACATACTAGAGCCCGTCCAGCTCCAACCCGATAATACTGGTATTATCAAAATCATTCTGTAGACAGAACCCGAGAGAAATATTATGCTTGTATATACCCCACTCACTACCATACCGTACAACACTAGTAAAAAACAAGAACCACTAATCAATCACCAATTACATAGGATATGATCTGCACTATCTTCACAACTGATAAAGGCTAAAATATGTTTAATTCTAGCTTTGTTAACATAGGTATCCTTCTTGAAATGATCCTAAATATCTTCCTAGCTCTGGGGAAAATCTGAAAGAAGCCCAGAGCTGATATATTTAATGTCATTCAAACCCAAACTACTTCTTCCCAACAAAACAATAAATTGTGAGAAGTTGATGGACAAAGCAAAAGGGTAGAAACCCTATATATGTATATCCTTTCAGCTCCCTGATGAGGTACATTCATAAAAAGCAGTCTCAAAGCATGTAACTCCTATCAGGTATCAAATCTGCCTAATTTCTATAAAATTTATTTAGAGCAATCCAATAATTCCCAGTATTTCAACAAATATTGATAATCCCTTATTATCAACAGGTTTAACACTCACAGCAAAATAAAATAGTAAAATAAGAATAAATACCAACACACAAATAAATAAGTACAAAAGCTGACCGACCTAGGAGAAAAGGGTGGGGTGACCCACTTCAGCAGGCCACCACTGAGGGCCTCCCCCAGGAGATGACCCTTGAGTCCTAAATGGGAAAGACTGGGCAGATGGACAGCACCGGTACAGGCAGCGGACTGGGCTAAATGAATCCAAGACAGGCTCTGAGCCTACAGTAGGCAGGGGCCCTATCTTTGTGGGTCATGATATCAAGCTTCTTTCCCATCAATATTCTCACCATTTCTACCATTTGGATCACAATCCAGTTTTTACTTTTCTTAAGGTCTAGCCCATACAAAAAGATTTCCTCTTACGATGCAAACTATCCATTAGTGACTTACCACCATGGGTCTGTCTTCATATGAGTGAGGGACAATGAATGGCACACCGATATTTGTGTTAAATGCTTGTGTGCCTCATCCCCTTGATTCTACAACAATCCAATGAAAAACAGAGTGTTATCACCCCCATCTTATAATATGCCAAGAAACAAGGGTTTGGCAAAGAAAAGTTATCTGCCTTTTAAAGCCTATACTCTTAAACACTCTGAGCTGATGGGGACCTAAATATGAGTCAAACACAGTCCCTGACCTCAAACAGCTTACATTCTAGTGTCCAGGAAAAACAGAATGAACTCAAAAAAATAATTATAGGGTGAAAATAACTGTCATAACTGAAGCAAAAATAAAATGTTACAAAAGTTCAGAGGAAGAAAGACCCCCAAATTCTAGGTGGGAAGAAAAAAGTTTTGGCGAGTGTTTTTGATAATAGTAGCCTCTTAGCTGATAGCTTAGCTTACTAAAAAGGGGAAAGGCATTTGGATCAGAAAAAACTGTAAGCAAAACACAGAGATGAAGAGGTATGAAGTACACTCAGCAATAAAGCGGTTCGAGTATTCTGGAGCTTATGGCAGAACAAAACAGTGGTCCAGAGCCCAGGGTCTGTAACCAGTCTCTGGGTTCAAATACCACCCCATCATGACTGATCTGTAATCTCGTACAAGTGACTTAATCTCCCTGAACTACAGTTAATTCAGCCATAAAATAAGAACACCACCTAACTTATGGGTTTGTTAACACAATTAAATGAAATGTGTGTAAAATATAGTACTTATCACAAACACAGAGCCTACACTGAATTGAGTATCATTAATATTGGATGTTAGGAACAAGAAAAGAGGTGAAGATAATTAAAGTTTCGAGAATAATGTTAATAAAGAGACAAGTTTAGGACAAAAATCAGCTTTGGGAAGGGCACTAAGTAAGTAGTTTGGTTTTCTATAAGCTGAGCTTTCAGCTCCGTTGAGTATTCGGGTATAGCATTTACAATGTGGTGTAGTTTGTTTTCGGTGCCTTTTGCTCCCTAGAGCTACACATTTAGAAGTGTCATGAAAGTGGCAGAGGTGGTAAGGAGAACAGAGCAGAGCAACTTTAGACCAAGGACAGAACTTGGAACATTTGCCTATCTTAGGGGGCTAGGAAATAAAAACGGAAAAGGAGACCAAAAAACAAAAAGAAAAGCTCTGCCAGAGAATCAGGAAAAAATTAAGAATGCAGTGTCATGAAACCTCTTCAAGAGGGAAGTGAATTTCAAGATTTGATAGCATGTTTTGAGTGTGTATACATTTATGTAGCAAGTTAAATAATCCAATTTTATTTTTTTAAAAGACAGGAAAAAATTATTTGTCACTTATTTTTTTAAATCTTTCAAAATTAAGCAAGCATTACTAAAGGAATGTCTACTACAATATTTCCTCAAATTTTTTCTGATTAATCACCTCAATAGGAAAGACAAACATATAACCAAAATAATTTAATAGGTACTAACAAAGGGGAATATGAAAAGTGCAGAGAAAGGAGCTTGATTATTTCAACTTAAAGAAGAGGTGAGGCAAGGTTCAAGAGTAGGCAGTGGGTGCAGCAACATCAGAGCCAGGCCTTGAGGAGGCGGTCAGGCGGCTGGAGCAGGCAGGGGGCACTGATAGGAGAAAGCCCTGGACACGCCTGCTAAGTGAAAGCACCCGGCCCGTTGTGAGCACAGCCCATTAGCAGCGACTGTGCAGTCAGAGCCGCGGGGGCAGGAGCACAGGCTGGAGGTCAGCGGACTAGGGAAGAGGCTGTGAGTCATTCAGACCTGAGTCTGTAGGCAGTGAGGACCCATGAAAAGAATGTAAATGGCAAGTTCCTTAAATGCAGCTAAGAATTACTACCAACTGAAAATCAAAAATGAATATATGGCAACTCTGAGATTAAAGTGAAAAGTATAATCAAAATGTAACATGCAGACAACTTCTCAGAGACATAACTGCTCTGTAAATCAAGGAATATATGTGGTAAATTTTGAAACATAACAGAGTAACTACTGATACAACAGACACCTAAAATACCTGTAAGTATTTGTAAATTTTGTCTTAAAATTTGCTAGAAGAATTTCTACCTGAGTGTCTATAGTTAGTATTTTAAAAGCAAAAACAAATTTGTTTCCAAAGATGAAAAAGATTAAAATAAAAGCAACAATAACAAGGAGGTCACAAGCCCACAGAAATACACTAATGTTTCTGATTGCTAATTCACAACCTAAAAGATGTTCAAATGTAAACACATTTAACAAACAAGATGACACACTTACTGTTGGCTTCACCAGCAACTGACCTATCACTGTGAACATGCGGGAAAGGCCAACAGGGGTACACACTGCAGGAGAGGTCACAGAGAGGAGGCTGATAAATGGCTAGTGCAAAATACAGAACAGACTCCAAGACGATCGTCGTAAGAAAAGTCTTGCCTCAAATTTAGATTCTCTCAGTGTTTTATCAGAGGAGTCTTCACCAATAAAGAAGCTAGAGAGGATGACAGGTGAAAGATGAAAGATACCCAAAGACTGAAGAAGGCTTAGCACGTGCAAGACTCTAGCAGTTGAATAATAGTATTTTCACTTAAAAAATTTAAAAAAAAGAACTAAAGAACAGATTAAAATTTCAAGTACTGATGGAGTTGAGAACCAAACAACTATTATCTTAACTCCTTTTAACTACATTTATCTGCTTATAATATCCCTGAGATATGCTGTAATGCCTCAGGTAAAACTGAGTACATTTTAACTAAATTAAACCACAAATTCACCACACAGGGTCTATGTTACCACTCAAAAGTAGAATCTAATGCTTCAGTGAGTGTGGGCCTGTGTGTGTGTCTCTCCACAAGAGAGGCTTTCCTTAAAGAACAACACATGAGTATTATTTCATGGCTTCAGTTTATCAAAATTTATCTTAACATAAAAAAAGTTAAGGGCCAATTTTAAAAACATCTCCAAGCTGTTAAGTAATTTCATCAGGAAACCTTAGTATAATTTTCTAGAACAAAGAACTCCATTTTCCCATCAACATTAAGCCAGAAAAATACTTACGGAGAAGTAACAAACATCCCATCAGAGATATACAGGAATATAAATAGGGTAGGTAGAACTCCCAGAGATCTGTAAAGAAACACAAATATATTTTAGTAAATCCAAAATATTGTACATTAAGATATAGGTTGACTATAATGTTTGATAAACATCACAATTGTCTATTTGAGTCTACTAAACCATATAATTTCTAAATTGTACAATAAAAAGATCTAAAACAGAAAAGGAAATACCCCTTTTGCAAAACCTGTTTGGAGGGAGAAAAAAAGTCTCCATGGAATTTTAAGAACAGAAACCAACTAAGAAACAAAGAAAAATCTTAAAAGCTGCTTGCTCGTTCTGAATACAGCAAACACAGGAACACTCATTTATTTTCTTAAACCTGTCTAAAGACTTGTTAACTCTGTAAATTAACAACAAGGGCTGACCACACAAAGAATCACTACAAC
>NW_027399303.1:6211-8207 GCF_003265705.2 Callorhinus ursinus | reverse complement strand
GGCTGTCCAATTTTCCCAACACCATTTGTTGAAGAGACTGTCTTTTTTCCATTGGGCTTTCTTTCCTGCTTTGTCAAAGATGAGTTGACCATAGAGTTGAGCGTCCATTTCTGGGCTCCCTATTCTGTTCCATTGATTTATGTGTCTGTTTTTGTGCCCGTACCATACTGTCCTGATGATGACAGCTTTGTAATAGAGCTGGAAGTCCGGAAGTGGGATGCCACCAGCTTTGCTTTTCTTTTTCAACTTTCCTTTGGCTATTTGGGGTCTCTTCTGGTTCCATACAAATTTTAGGATTATTTGTTCCATTTCTTTGAAAAAAGTGGATGGTGTTTTGATGGGGATTGCATTGAATGTGTAGATTGCTCTAGGTAGCATTGACATCTTCACAATGTTTGTTCTTTCAATCCATGAGCATGGAACGTTTTTCCATTTCTTTGTGTCTTCCTCAATTTCTTTCCTGAGTATTTTATAGTTTTCTGAGTACAGATCCTTTGCCTCTTTGGTTAGATTTATTCCTAGGTATCTAATTATTATCTTATGGTTTTGGGTACAATTGTAAATGGGATTGACATTTGTCTCTCTTCTGTCTTGTTGTTGGTGTATAGGAATGCCACTGATTTCTGTGCATTGATTTTATATCCTGCCACTTTACTGAATTCCTGTATGAGTTCTAGCAATTTTGGGGTGGAGTCTTTGGGTTTTCCACATAAAGTATCATATCATCTGCAAAGAGAGAGTTTGACTTCTTCTTTGCCGATTTGGATGCCTTTGATTTCTTTTTGTTGTCTGATGGCTGTGGCTAGGACTTCTATTACTATGTTGAATCGCAGTGGTGATAGTGACATCCCTGCCACATTCCTGACCTTAGGGGGAAAGCTCTCACTTTTTCCCCATTGAGAATGATATTCGCTGTAGGTTTTTCATAGATGGCTTTTATGATATTGAGGTATATACCCTCTATCCCTATACTCTGAAGAGTTTTGATCAAGAAAGGATGCTATACGTTGTTAAATGCTTTTTCTGCATCTATTGAGAGGATCATATGATTCTTCTTCTTTCTTTTATTAATGTATTGTATCACATTGATTGATTTGCGGATGTTGAACCAACCTTGCAGCCCAGGGATAAATCCCACTTGGTCGTGGTGAATAATCCTTTTAATGTACTGTTGGATACTATTGGCTAGTATTTGGGTGAGAATTTTTGCATCCATGTTCATCAAGGATATTGGCCTGTAATTCTCCTTTTTGATGGGGTCTTTGTCTGGATTTGGGATCAAGGTAATGGTGGCCTCATAAAACGAGTTTGGAAGTTTTCCTTCTATTTCTATTTTTTGGAACAGCTTCAGAAGAAAAGGTATGAATTCTTCCTTAAATGTTTGGTAGAATTCCACTGGGAAGCCATCTGGCCCTGGACTTTTGTTTTTTGGGAGATTTTTGATGGCTGCTTCAATTTCCTTAGTGGTTATAGGTCTGTTCAGGTTTTCTATTTCTTCCTGGTTCAGTTTTGGTAGTTGATACATCTGTAGGAATGCATCCATTTCTTCCAAGTTATCTAATTTGCTGGCATGCAGTTGCTCATAATATGTTCTTACAACTGTTTGTATTTCTTTGGTATTGGTTGTGATCTCTCCTCTTTCATTCATGATTTTGTTGATTTGGGTCATTTCTCTTTTCTTTTTGATAAGTCTGGCCAGGGGTTTATCAATCTTGTTAATTCTTTCAAAGAACCAGCTTCTAGTTTCATTGATCTGTTCTACTGTTCTTTTGGTTTCTATTTCATTGATTTCTGCTCTGATCTTTATTATTTCTGTTCTCCTGCTGGGTTTAGGTTTATTTGCTCTTTTTTTCTCTAGCTCCTTTAGGTGTAGGGTTAGGTTGTGTGTTTGAGACCTTTCTTGTTTCTTGAGAAAGACTTGTATTGCTATATACTTTCCTCTTAGGGCTGCCTTTGCTGCATCCCAAAGATTTTGAACAGTTGTGTTTTCATTTTC
>NW_027399303.1:0-6111 GCF_003265705.2 Callorhinus ursinus | reverse complement strand
TTTTTTTAATTCTTCTTTAATTTCCTGGTTGACCCATTCATTCTTTCATAGGATGCTCTTTAGCCTCCATATATTTGAGTTCTTTCTGACTTTCCTCTTATGATTGAGTTCTAGTTTTAAAGCATTGTGGTCTGAGAATATGGAGGGAATAATTCCAATCTTTTGGTACTGGTTGAGACCTGATTTGTGACCTAGGATGTGATCTATTCTGGAGAATGTTCCATGGGCACTAGAGAAGAATGTGTATTCTGTTGCTTTGGGATGGAATGTTCTGAATATGTCTGTGAAGTCCATTTGGTCCAGCATGTCATTTAAAGTCTTTATTTCCTTGTTGATCTTTTGCTTAGGTGATCTGTCCATTTCAGTCAGGGAGGTGTTAAAGTCCCCCACTATTGTATTGTTGTCAATGTGTTTCTTCGCTTTTGTTTTTAATTGCCTTATATAACTGGCTGCTCCCATGTTAGGGGCATAGTATTTACAATTGTTAGGCTTTATTTACTTTTCATCTCGCTTCACATTTATTATTTTTCACTGTGTTTTTAAAGATATAGTACTCTTTCTCCTTTCATTCTCCCTGCAACCTCACCCCAGCCTCCAGGTCAATTTCCTTTCTCCTTTTATCTTTACTGTTCTTTATCCCTCTTCTGGTTTCTTTCTTCTTCACCTTTGCTTTGGCTTTGCTACCACATACCCTCTTCCCTTTGCCAGTGCCACATCCTGCTCCGCTGGGTAATAAGGATGCCGTTGTTCCAGGATTTTCATCCCAATAAACAAGCAGGGACTTGTATCCCATTCTTCTCTCCCAGGGGGAAGACTGTTGTGTGGAGCAAGGGACCCAGTGGGGGAGCATGTCTATAGCAGCACCTGCAGGTTTCTTGGACTCCGAAGGAAACTAAAATGTTTATTTGAAGGAATGCATGCCCTCTAACTTGGTTCCAGACTCATCATTGAAACATTTAAATTTACTAGGATGCATAAATTTAATCTGCATGTACAGAAACATTGATCAAAAGAGAAGAAACAGAAGCTATTAAGTAGAATCATAAAGTGGTTAAAGTGGAGTTTTCGTGAAATTTAAATTCAGCCCAGCTTGCGAAATGATCACGGGAATCTATTGACTGGACTTTTGACCACTCTTGGAAGGAAAATGAGTTTTTCTTGACAAGATAAGAACCCCAACCTGAAAGGTAGCCTCAGCTTTTACAAGACAACAAGGCAGAGGGTTATAAAACAGATCCCTCTGTGCTGCGGACTTTGGTTTTGAGGACGACCAGCAGAGCCCGCATTTCCTTGCAGGAAGATGTGTGTGTGTGTGTGTGTGTGTGTGTGTGTGTGTGTGTGTGTGTGTTAAATGCTTCTGCACTGCTGGCCACAAGACTTCCCAGACATTGAAGCCCTTATCCTATGGTGTAACTAATGACACTGAGCAGATAGGGAGCCAAGGTAGCATGGCAAGAAGAGAAATTGATTAGTGCAGGAAGGTAGCAATATCAGGAATGCAGAGCCCTGTTCATATATTCCTCTATTCACTCATTATCATCTCCCAGATATAAACTTAGTATCTCAGAATAGCAGTTAAAACAAACTGGGGATCTCTGATCTTTTGCATCTGAGTAGTGGCAAGGTACCTAACAGTTCTGGAGCTTCAGATCCTATTTGTAAACTGGGAAGGAGCACGGTGCCTCCTCAAGGCTTCATTATAGGATTGAGTGAGGAGAAGGCAAATCTCAGCCTGCCAGCAACTAGCTCGGCAAACTGGACTGGATGGGCCAGCTCAATCTTTGGCTCCTTACCTGTAGAGTGAGGTGACTTAGTGCCCTGCCCTCCTCTGCACAGCTTGCCAGGTATGGAGGGGCTCATAAAATGATTACACACTTGTTAAGCCTTTTATGCCTGTGATTAGTTTACCAACATGCTGTTGCTGGGTTGCAGGGTTCTTGTCTCACGGAGTTGAAGAATGAATCTCTTGGACACAAAAGGGTGAAGTGAAGAGAAAGTTTATTAAGTGAAAGCGAGAACAGAAAGGAAAGGAAAAAAAAGAAAACCCTCTAGAGTGAGAGGGGTCCCAAATGGGTTGCCACTGAGGGCTTTTATGGTCTGTCTTTCATAGAAAACTGACCAGGGTACTTGATGTAACCACTGGTAGTACCGAATTTACTTCCCCTTCAAAGTTTGGTAAATTTCAGTGGTTAGTGTGTAACTATTATGAAAATATCTATAACATTTAAGACAAACAAGGTCATCCTATTATGTTCCCTTATCTCTGGTTTTGTTTGTAACTATCATGGAAATATCTGGTCTGTAACATTTCTCCACATCTGGGATTTCTGTGAGCCTGGTCTCATAACCCCCTGCCTGTCTCTCCTTCCCTAGCCTCTGTCTGTCCCTTACTCAATGCCAGATCTGAAGCAGCCCACCACATGTAAGTCTCCCAGAGAAGAGTCATGTTCAGAAGGCTGATTGAATGATAATAGCAGAATATTTAAGAAAAAACAAGTACACTTTTAAAATGCATTTAGAGTCTAGGTAACATTCACCTGGATATCTTTAAAGGTGAAAAGAATGGTTCCTTTTGTTCATCCTCTCAAGAAATAACTTTTTTTTTTAAAGATTTTATTTATTTGACAGAAACACAGCGAGAGAGGGAACACAAGCACGGGGAGTGGGAGAGGGAGAAGCAGGCTTCCCACTGAGCGGGGAGCCAGATGTGGGGCTGGATCCCAGGACTCTGGGATCATGACCTGAGTGGAAGGCAGACACATAACGACTGTCCTGACCTGAGCCTAAGGCAGACACTTAATGACTGAGCCACCCAGCCACCCCTCAAGAAATAACTCTTGAGCACAAACTGTATGCTAGGCACCGTTATACAAACTTGAACATAACAAACAAAATCCCTGCCCTTGACAGAAACAAGTCAGTAATTCAAAGCCATGTGATATGTTAGTAACAATGCTAATGGGGAAAAATATTGAAGAGGGGTAGGAAGTTCTGGAAGGAAGAGATGAAATTTTTGTATGGATGAGATGGAATTTGGAAACAAGGACAAGTCAGTCAGAACCAGGTTTGGCAAAGGACACTGATAATCCCCTGGGGTGAGGCAGATCTGGTTTAATGGCAAAAGAAAGCAAAGACCCATGTACATGAATGAGATGTATTCACTGAATAAGGAGAATCATCAGTCTTCTGGAGGGTTCTGCAAAGCTGAAGTCAATTCCAGCAATAGCAGATACATACATTCACAATATGGCTGGTGAGTATGTATTCTGAGCCCGGCGCTCCTGAGGGGGTGATCCAAACTGCAAGCACCCTGCCTTCGTGGTGCTCATTCCTATGGAGGGAGACCTCAGATAATAAGCAATGGGCATAGCAAATAAGTAAACGACATAGTGTCCATTGGTTTAATTTCACTGCCCTCAAATTACATGACAGTATCGAGACAGTAATGTCACATTTGCTGGAAAGAGCATGGGCTCTGAGATCAGGTGGATGTCCTCCTAGCTACTTTCTAGTCTTCTGTCTTTGATCAAGTTGCTTAAGCTCTCTCAATGTCAAGTTTTCTATTTTTAAAATGGCATTAATAATATCTCTCATGTAGATGCTGAAATATTGTCAATGTGGTTAAAGAATCTAGTGTGCAAGTAGGTAGGAGAGAGTTGATAATAAATATTATTTAACCTGAATAATGTAGAATAATAGTGTAGGTAAAAATTATGATTTCTACCTAATATGTAATGTTTGATTGTTTTTCCTTGGACATTTTTCATTACTTTTTTGCCACACTTTATAAATGGGCATAGATATGGTAAGTGTATCTGTGCTCAGAGTTGCCAGTGCCATCTAGTATTTTTCTGAATTTTGAGGCAGTGAAATCACCCATATGCATTGTGGCTGACTTTATGCAAAGTATGCTGGGTATACTAGGAAAAATGCACAAAATTAGCTAAGGCAGTTCTGCGCTTCAAGAATCTAGAGGAGGAAATAGTAATCTGCATAAGACTACTAATGCAGAACAGTACACCATATCAGATAAGGGGTACAGATGATGCTATGGAATTTCTTCTATTTATAGTAATGAAGGTAATATCACTAGTGTGAAAGTTATCAAAGGGAAACCTCACTAAAGAGGAGTCCAGAGACTGGAAGGGGGAGCTGTGCCACTCAATGTCAATTACAGGCAGAACTGTCAATTACAGACCCCAACAGAAGAATGTCAACACGAAATGATGGTCAGTTACAGTCCCCCAGCAGGAAAAGCTGTACATTGCATCCCCTAGTAGAAATCCACTACTGCACCTCAGTCAATGAGAAACTGTCAACTCTTGCTTTTCTCTAGTGGACTTCCTTTCAAAACTACTCCCCCTGCTCCACTTTCTCTTTCTCCTTGAAGTAGTGTTCTACTCCTTTGTTTGTTGGACTTGCCATACCTTACATGTCCTGAATTGCAATTCTCTGCTTTTCCTAAATAAACCCATTTTTGCTGATAAAATAATTTTTACTTTTTAAGGCTAACACTAGCAAACTGTCAAATTCTGTATAAAGATAAAAGACCTATTATTGTCTCACTATCTCATTTTTACCATTTCTGGGTCATTCCTCCCAGGTGGTGGGTATTTTTTTAAATTTTTGTATTGTTATGTTAATCACCATATATTACATCATTAGTTTTTGATGTAGTGTTCCATGATTCATTGTTTGTGCATAACACCCAGTGCTCCACGCAGAATGTGCCCTCTTTAATACCCATCACCAGGCTAACCCATCCCCCTACCCTCCTCCCCTCTAGAAACCTCAGTTTGTTTTTCAGAGTCCATCATCTCTCATGGTTTGTCTCCCCGTCCAACTTACTCCCCTTCATTCTTCCCCTCCTGCTATCTTCTTTTTCTTTCTTCTTAACATATGTTGCATTATTTGTTTCAGAAGTACAGATCTGTGATTCAACAGTCTTGCACAATTCACAGTGCTCACCATAGCACATACCCTCCCCAATGTCTATCACCCAGCCACCCCATCCCTCCCACCCCTCAACCACTTAAGCAACCCTCAGTTTGTTTCCTGAGATTAAGAATTCCTCATATCAGTGAGGTCATATGATACATATCTTTCTCTGATTGACTTATTTCACTCAGCATAACACCCTCCAGTTCCATCCACGTCGTTTCAAATGGCAAGATCTCATTCCTTTTGATGGCTGCATAATATTCCATTGTGTATATATACCACCTCTTCTTTATCCATTCATCTGTCGATGGACATCTTGGCTCTTTCCACAGTTTGGCTATTGTGGACATTGCTGCTATAAACATTGGGGTGCACATACCCCTTCGGGTCCCTACATTTGTATCTTTGTGGTAGATACCCAGTAGTGCAATTGCTGGGTCGTAGGGTAGCTCTATTTTCAACTGTTTGAGGAACCTCCATACTGTTTTCCAGAGTGGCTGCACCAGCTTGCATTCCCACCAACAGTGTAGGAGGGTTCCCCTTTCTCCACATCCCCACCAACATCTGTCATTTCCTGACTTGTTAATTTTAGCCATTCTGACGGGTGTGAGGTGGTATCTCATTGAGGTTTTGATTTGGATTTCCCTGATGCCGAGCGATGTTGAGCACTTTTTCATGTGTCTGTTGGCCATTTGGATGTCTTCTTTGGAAAAATGTCTGTTCATGTCTTCTGCCTACTTCTTGATTGGATTATTTGTTCTTTGGGTGTTGAGTTTGATAAGTTCTTTATAGATTTTGGATACTAGCCCTTTATCTGATATGTCATTTGCAAATATCTTCTCCCATTCTGTCGGTTGTCTTTCGGTTTTGTGGACTGTTTCTTTTGCTGTGCAAAAGCTTTTTATCTTGATGAAATCCCAAGAGTTCATTTTGCCCTTGCTTCCCTTGCCTTTGGCAATGTTTCTAGGAAGAAGTTGCTGCAGCTGAGGTCGAAGAGGTTGCTGCCTGTGTTCTCCTTTAGGATTTTGATGGACTCCTGTCTCACGTTTAGGTCTTTCAACCATTTGGAGTCTATTTTTGTGTGTGGTGTAAGGAAATGGTCCAGTTTCATTCTTCTGCATGTGGCTGTCCAATTTTCCCAACACCATTTGTTGAAGAGACTGTCTTTTT
>NW_027399302.1:6212-8208 GCF_003265705.2 Callorhinus ursinus | reverse complement strand
GGCTGTCCAATTTTCCCAACACCATTTGTTGAAGAGACTGTCTTTTTTCCATTGGGCTTTCTTTCCTGCTTTGTCAAAGATGAGTTGACCATAGAGTTGAGGGTCCATTTCTGGGCTCCCTATTCTGTTCCATTGATTTATGTGTCTGTTTTTGTGCCCGTACCATACTGTCCTGATGATGACAGCTTTGTAATAGAGCTGGAAGTCCGGAAGTGGGATGCCACCAGCTTTGCTTTTCTTTTTCAACTTTCCTTTGGCTATTTGGGGTCTCTTCTGGTTCCATACAAATTTTAGGATTATTTGTTCCATTTCTTTGAAAAAAGTGGATGGTGTTTTGATGGGGATTGCATTGAATGTGTAGATTGCTCTAGGTAGCATTGACATCTTCACAATGTTTGTTCTTTCAATCCATGAGCATGGAACGTTTTTCCATTTCTTTGTGTCTTCCTCAATTTCTTTCCTGAGTATTTTATAGTTTTCTGAGTACAGATCCTTTGCCTCTTTGGTTAGATTTATTCCTAGGTATCTAATTATTATCTTATGGTTTTGGGTACAATTGTAAATGGGATTGACATTTGTCTCTCTTCTGTCTTGTTGTTGGTGTATAGGAATGCCACTGATTTCTGTGCATTGATTTTATATCCTGCCACTTTACTGAATTCCTGTATGAGTTCTAGCAATTTTGGGGTGGAGTCTTTGGGTTTTCCACATAAAGTATCATATCATCTGCAAAGAGAGAGTTTGACTTCTTCTTTGCCGATTTGGATGCCTTTGATTTCTTTTTGTTGTCTGATGGCTGTGGCTAGGACTTCTATTACTATGTTGAATCGCAGTGGTGATAGTGACATCCCTGCCACATTCCTGACCTTAGGGGGAAAGCTCTCACTTTTTCCCCATTGAGAATGATATTCGCTGTAGGTTTTTCATAGATGGCTTTTATGATATTGAGGTATGTACCCTCTATCCCTATACTCTGAAGAGTTTTGATCAAGAAAGGATGCTATACGTTGTTAAATGCTTTTTCTGCATCTATTGAGAGGATCATATGATTCTTCTTCTTTCTTTTATTAATGTATTGTATCACGTTGATTGATTTGCGGATGTTGAACCAACCTTGCAGCCCAGGGATAAATCCCACTTGGTCGTGGTGAATAATCCTTTTAATGTACTGTTGGATACTATTGGCTAGTATTTGGGTGAGAATTTTTGCATCCATGTTCATCAAGGATATTGGCCTGTAATTCTCCTTTTTGATGGGGTCTTTGTCTGGATTTGGGATCAAGGTAATGGTGGCCTCATAAAACGAGTTTGGAAGTTTTCCTTCTATTTCTATTTTTTGGAACAGCTTCAGAAGAAAAGGTATGAATTCTTCCTTAAATGTTTGGTAGAATTCCACTGGGAAGCCATCTGGCCCTGGACTTTTGTTTTTTGGGAGATTTTTGATGGCTGCTTCAATTTCCTTAGTGGTTAGAGGTCTGTTCAGGTTTTCTATTTCTTCCTGGTTCAGTTTTGGTAGTTGATACATCTGTAGGAATGCATCCATTTCTTCCAAGTTATCTAATTTGCTGGCATGCAGTTGCTCATAATATGTTCTTACAACTGTTTGTATTTCTTTGGTATTGGTTGTGATCTCTCCTCTTTCATTCATGATTTTGTTGATTTGGGTCATTTCTCTTTTCTTTTTGATAAGTCTGGCCAGGGGTTTATCAATCTTGTTAATTCTTTCAAAGAACCAGCTTCTAGTTTCATTGATCTGTTCTGCTGTTCTTTTGGTTTCTATTTCATTGATTTCTGCTCTGATCTTTATTATTTCTGTTCTCCTGCTGGGTTTAGGTTTATTTGCTCTTTTTTTCTCTAGCTCCTTTAGGTGTAGGGTTAGGTTGTGTGTTTGAGACCTTTCTTGTTTCTTGAGAAAGACTTGTATTGCTATATACTTTCCTCTTAGGGCTGCCTTTGCTGCATCCCAAAGATTTTGAACAGTTGTGTTTTCATTTTC
>NW_027399302.1:0-6112 GCF_003265705.2 Callorhinus ursinus | reverse complement strand
TTTTTTTAATTCTTCTTTAATTTCCTGGTTGACCCATTCATTCTTTCATAGGATGCTCTTTAGCCTCCATATATTTGAGTTCTTTCTGACTTTCCTCTTATGATTGAGTTCTAGTTTTAAAGCATTGTGGTCTGAGAATATGGAGGGAATAATTCCAATCTTTTGGTACTGGTTGAGACCTGATTTGTGACCTAGGATGTGATCTATTCTGGAGAATGTTCCATGGGCACTAGAGAAGAATGTGTATTCTGTTGCTTTGGGATGGAATGTTCTGAATATGTCTGTGAAGTCCATTTGGTCCAGCATGTCATTTAAAGTCTTTATTTCCTTGTTGATCTTTTGCTTAGGTGATCTGTCCATTTCAGTCAGGGAGGTGTTAAAGTCCCCCACTATTGTATTGTTGTCAATGTGTTTCTTCGCTTTTGTTTTTAATTGCCTTATATAACTGGCTGCTCCCATGTTAGGGGCATAGTATTTACAATTGTTAGGCTTTATTTACTTTTCATCTCGCTTCACATTTATTATTTTTCACTGTGTTTTTAAAGATATAGTACTCTTTCTCCTTTCATTCTCCCTGCAACCTCACCCCAGCCTCCAGGTCAATTTCCTTTCTCCTTTTATCTTTACTGTTCTTTATCCCTCTTCTGGTTTCTTTCTTCTTCACCTTTGCTTTGGCTTTGCTACCACATACCCTCTTCCCTTTGCCAGTGCCACATCCTGCTCCGCTGGGTAATAAGGATGCCGTTGTTCCAGGATTTTCATCCCAATAAACAAGCAGGGACTTGTATCCCATTCTTCTCTCCCAGGGGGAAGACTGTTGTGTGGAGCAAGGGACCCAGTGGGGGAGCATGTCTATAGCAGCACCTGCAGGTTTCTTGGACTCCGAAGGAAACTAAAATGTTTATTTGAAGGAATGCATGCCCTCTAACTTGGTTCCAGACTCATCATTGAAACATTTAAATTTACTAGGATGCATAAATTTAATCTGCATGTACAGAAACATTGATCAAAAGAGAAGAAACAGAAGCTATTAAGTAGAATCATAAAGTGGTTAAAGTGGAGTTTTCGTGAAATTTAAATTCAGCCCAGCTTGCGAAATGATCACGGGAATCTATTGACTGGACTTTTGACCACTCTTGGAAGGAAAATGAGTTTTTCTTGACAAGATAAGAACCCCAACCTGAAAGGTAGCCTCAGCTTTTACAAGACAACAAGGCAGAGGGTTATAAAACAGATCCCTCTGTGCTGCGGACTTTGGTTTTGAGGACGACCAGCAGAGCCCGCATTTCCTTGCAGGAAGATGTGTGTGTGTGTGTGTGTGTGTGTGTGTGTGTGTGTGTGTGTGTGTTAAATGCTTCTGCACTGCTGGCCACAAGACTTCCCAGACATTGAAGCCCTTATCCTATGGTGTAACTAATGACACTGAGCAGATAGGGAGCCAAGGTAGCATGGCAAGAAGAGAAATTGATTAGTGCAGGAAGGTAGCAATATCAGGAATGCAGAGCCCTGTTCATATATTCCTCTATTCACTCATTATCATCTCCCAGATATAAACTTAGTATCTCAGAATAGCAGTTAAAACAAACTGGGGATCTCTGATCTTTTGCATCTGAGTAGTGGCAAGGTACCTAACAGTTCTGGAGCTTCAGATCCTATTTGTAAACTGGGAAGGAGCACGGTGCCTCCTCAAGGCTTCATTATAGGATTGAGTGAGGAGAAGGCAAATCTCAGCCTGCCAGCAACTAGCTCGGCAAACTGGACTGGATGGGCCAGCTCAATCTTTGGCTCCTTACCTGTAGAGTGAGGTGACTTAGTGCCCTGCCCTCCTCTGCACAGCTTGCCAGGTATGGAGGGGCTCATAAAATGATTACACACTTGTTAAGCCTTTTATGCCTGTGATTAGTTTACCAACATGCTGTTGCTGGGTTGCAGGGTTCTTGTCTCACGGAGTTGAAGAATGAATCTCTTGGACACAAAAGGGTGAAGTGAAGAGAAAGTTTATTAAGTGAAAGCGAGAACAGAAAGGAAAGGAAAAAAAAGAAAACCCTCTAGAGTGAGAGGGGTCCCAAATGGGTTGCCACTGAGGGCTTTTATGGTCTGTCTTTCATAGAAAACTGACCAGGGTACTTGATGTAACCACTGGTAGTACCGAATTTACTTCCCCTTCAAAGTTTGGTAAATTTCAGTGGTTAGTGTGTAACTATTATGAAAATATCTATAACATTTAAGACAAACAAGGTCATCCTATTATGTTCCCTTATCTCTGGTTTTGTTTGTAACTATCATGGAAATATCTGGTCTGTAACATTTCTCCACATCTGGGATTTCTGTGAGCCTGGTCTCATAACCCCCTGCCTGTCTCTCCTTCCCTAGCCTCTGTCTGTCCCTTACTCAATGCCAGATCTGAAGCAGCCCACCACATGTAAGTCTCCCAGAGAAGAGTCATGTTCAGAAGGCTGATTGAATGATAATAGCAGAATATTTAAGAAAAAACAAGTACACTTTTAAAATGCATTTAGAGTCTAGGTAACATTCACCTGGATATCTTTAAAGGTGAAAAGAATGGTTCCTTTTGTTCATCCTCTCAAGAAATAACTTTTTTTTTTTAAAGATTTTATTTATTTGACAGAAACACAGCGAGAGAGGGAACACAAGCACGGGGAGTGGGAGAGGGAGAAGCAGGCTTCCCACTGAGCGGGGAGCCAGATGTGGGGCTGGATCCCAGGACTCTGGGATCATGACCTGAGTGGAAGGCAGACACATAACGACTGTCCTGACCTGAGCCTAAGGCAGACACTTAATGACTGAGCCACCCAGCCACCCCTCAAGAAATAACTCTTGAGCACAAACTGTATGCTAGGCACCGTTATACAAACTTGAACATAACAAACAAAATCCCTGCCCTTGACAGAAACAAGTCAGTAATTCAAAGCCATGTGATATGTTAGTAACAATGCTAATGGGGAAAAATATTGAAGAGGGGTAGGAAGTTCTGGAAGGAAGAGATGAAATTTTTGTATGGATGAGATGGAATTTGGAAACAAGGACAAGTCAGTCAGAACCAGGTTTGGCAAAGGACACTGATAATCCCCTGGGGTGAGGCAGATCTGGTTTAATGGCAAAAGAAAGCAAAGACCCATGTACATGAATGAGATGTATTCACTGAATAAGGAGAATCATCAGTCTTCTGGAGGGTTCTGCAAAGCTGAAGTCAATTCCAGCAATAGCAGATACATACATTCACAATATGGCTGGTGAGTATGTATTCTGAGCCCGGCGCTCCTGAGGGGGTGATCCAAACTGCAAGCACCCTGCCTTCGTGGTGCTCATTCCTATGGAGGGAGACCTCAGATAATAAGCAATGGGCATAGCAAATAAGTAAACGACATAGTGTCCATTGGTTTAATTTCACTGCCCTCAAATTACATGACAGTATCGAGACAGTAATGTCACATTTGCTGGAAAGAGCATGGGCTCTGAGATCAGGTGGATGTCCTCCTAGCTACTTTCTAGTCTTCTGTCTTTGATCAAGTTGTTTAAGCTCTCTCAATGTCAAGTTTTCTATTTTTAAAATGGCATTAATAATATCTCTCATGTAGATGCTGAAATATTGTCAATGTGGTTAAAGAATCTAGTGTGCAAGTAGGTAGGAGAGAGTTGATAATAAATATTATTTAACCTGAATAATGTAGAATAATAGTGTAGGTAAAAATTATGATTTCTACCTAATATGTAATGTTTGATTGTTTTTCCTTGGACATTTTTCATTACTTTTTTGCCACACTTTATAAATGGGCATAGATATGGTAAGTGTATCTGTGCTCAGAGTTGCCAGTGCCATCTAGTATTTTTCTGAATTTTGAGGCAGTGAAATCACCCATATGCATTGTGGCTGACTTTATGCAAAGTATGCTGGGTATACTAGGAAAAATGCACAAAATTAGCTAAGGCAGTTCTGCGCTTCAAGAATCTAGCTGAGGAAATAGTAATCTGCATAAGACTACTAATGCAGAACAGTACACCATATCAGATAAGGGGTACAGATGATGCTATGGAATTTCTTCTATTTATAGTAATGAAGGTAATATCACTAGTGTGAAAGTTATCAAAGGGAAACCTCACTAAAGAGGAGTCCAGAGACTGGAAGGGGGAGCTGTGCCACTCAATGTCAATTACAGGCAGAACTGTCAATTACAGACCCCAACAGAAGAATGTCAACACGAAATGATGGTCAGTTACAGTCCCCCAGCAGGAAAAGCTGTACATTGCATCCCCTAGTAGAAATCCACTACTGCACCTCAGTCAATGAGAAACTGTCAACTCTTGCTTTTCTCTAGTGGACTTCCTTTCAAAACTACTCCCCCTGCTCCACTTTCTCTTTCTCCTTGAAGTAGTGTTCTACTCCTTTGTTTGTTGGACTTGCCATACCTTACATGTCCTGAATTGCAATTCTCTGCTTTTCCTAAATAAACCCATTTTTGCTGATAAAATAATTTTTACTTTTTAAGGCTAACACTAGCAAACTGTCAAATTCTGTATAAAGATAAAAGACCTATTATTGTCTCACTATCTCATTTTTACCATTTCTGGGTCATTCCTCCCAGGTGGTGGGTATTTTTTTAAATTTTTGTATTGTTATGTTAATCACCATATATTACATCATTAGTTTTTGATGTAGTGTTCCATGATTCATTGTTTGTGCATAACACCCAGTGCTCCACGCAGAATGTGCCCTCTTTAATACCCATCACCAGGCTAACCCATCCCCCTACCCTCCTCCCCTCTAGAAACCTCAGTTTGTTTTTCAGAGTCCATCATCTCTCATGGTTTGTCTCCCCGTCCAACTTACTACCCTTCATTCTTCCCCTCCTGCTATCTTCTTTTTCTTTCTTCTTAACATATGTTGCATTATTTGTTTCAGAAGTACAGATCTGTGATTCAACAGTCTTGCACAATTCACAGTGCTCACCATAGCACATACCCTCCCCAATGTCTATCACCCAGCCACCCCATCCCTCCCACCCCTCAACCACTTAAGCAACCCTCAGTTTGTTTCCTGAGATTAAGAATTCCTCATATCAGTGAGGTCATATGATACATATCTTTCTCTGATTGACTTATTTCACTCAGCATAACACCCTCCAGTTCCATCCACGTCGTTTCAAATGGCAAGATCTCATTCCTTTTGATGGCTGCATAATATTCCATTGTGTATATATACCACCTCTTCTTTATCCATTCATCTGTCGATGGACATCTTGGCTCTTTCCACAGTTTGGCTATTGTGGACATTGCTGCTATAAACATTGGGGTGCACATACCCCTTCGGGTCCCTACATTTGTATCTTTGTGGTAGATACCCAGTAGTGCAATTGCTGGGTCGTAGGGTAGCTCTATTTTCAACTGTTTGAGGAACCTCCATACTGTTTTCCAGAGTGGCTGCACCAGCTTGCATTCCCACCAACAGTGTAGGAGGGTTCCCCTTTCTCCACATCCCCACCAACATCTGTCATTTCCTGACTTGTTAATTTTAGCCATTCTGACGGGTGTGAGGTGGTATCTCATTGAGGTTTTGATTTGGATTTCCCTGATGCCGAGCGATGTTGAGCACTTTTTCATGTGTCTGTTGGCCATTTGGATGTCTTCTTTGGAAAAATGTCTGTTCATGTCTTCTGCCTACTTCTTGATTGGATTATTTGTTCTTTGGGTGTTGAGTTTGATAAGTTCTTTATAGATTTTGGATACTAGCCCTTTATCTGATATGTCATTTGCAAATATCTTCTCCCATTCTGTCGGTTGTCTTTCGGTTTTGTGGACTGTTTCTTTTGCTGTGCAAAAGCTTTTTATCTTGATGAAATCCCAAGAGTTCATTTTGCCCTTGCTTCCCTTGCCTTTGGCAATGTTTCTAGGAAGAAGTTGCTGCAGCTGAGGTCGAAGAGGTTGCTGCCTGTGTTCTCCTTTAGGATTTTGATGGACTCCTGTCTCACGTTTAGGTCTTTCAACCATTTGGAGTCTATTTTTGTGTGTGGTGTAAGGAAATGGTCCAGTTTCATTCTTCTGCATGTGGCTGTCCAATTTTCCCAACACCATTTGTTGAAGAGACTGTCTTTTT
>NW_027399301.1:0-8208 GCF_003265705.2 Callorhinus ursinus | reverse complement strand
TTCTTCTTCTTCTGGGATCCCAATTATTCTAATGTTGTTTCGTCTTATCGAATCACTTATCTCTCGAATTCTGCCCTCGTGATCCTGTAGTTGTTTCTCCCACTTTTTCTCAGCCTCTTTACTTTCCATCATTTGGTCTTCTATATCACTGATTCTCTCTTCTGCCTCATTTATCTTAGCAGTTACTGCGCCCATTTTGGATTGCACCTCATCAATAGCCTTTTTGATTTCGACTTGGTTAGATTTTAGTTCTTTTATTTCTCCAGAAAGGGTTTCTCTAATAACTTCCACGCTTTTCTCAAGCACAGCTAGTATCTTAATGTCATGATTCTGAACTCTAGGTCCGACATCGTACTAATGTCCATATTGAGTAGGTCCCTGGCTGACGGTACTACCTCTTGTTCTTTTTCCTTAGGTGATTTTTTTCGGCTTGTCATTTTGTCCATAGGAGAACAGATGAATGAGAGAACAAAATGCTAACAGGTGAACAACGTCCCCAGCAAATATACTGTATACAAATCAGAAAAGACCTGAAACCAGGGGAAAAGAAAGGGAAAGAAAGAAAAAAGAAAGAGAAGGAAAAAAAAGCAAAAAAAAAAGGATAAAAACAAAAAAAAAACAATACAAAAAAAAGCAGAATGTGATCAAATATGATCAGTCTAGTGCATAGATCAGTGCCACATACCAGATTTTGGGCGTATTTTGGTCTGTTAGAAAAAAGTGCCTCCTATAATTTTAAAGGAAGAAAGACATATAAGTACAAAGTAAATGTTGATACAATGAAGGGATGGAAGATGACTGTAAAGATGTAAATTATAAAAGATTTTATAAAAGGACTTGATAAGATAAGAAGTATTTTGAAAAAAGAAAGAAGATTTAAAAAAAAGAAAAAATGGAGAGAATGTGATCAGGCAGGAGACTAGAACAGAACCATACACTAGTGATTTAAGGTATATTTTTATCTGTTAGAAGAAACTGTATCTCAAAATTTTAAAGAGAACAACATATATATACATGCCAAAAATAAGGGTAACTACTATGAAGGGATAAAATATGACTCTAAAAATGAAAAATAAAAAATGTATTTTTTTAAAAAAGAGATTGATAAGATGTTTGTTCAAAAAGGGAAAAAGAAAAAGAAAAAAAACAGTTAACAAAAATTAACTTTGATGAACTAATGAATCATGGTAAAAAAAAGCCATGAATTCTATGTGCAGTATTCCCCTAGCCCTGGAGTTCTCCCGTTCTCCTTGATCGGTAAATTGGTCTTGGCTTGCTGGCTCTTCGTGCTGATCTTCTGGGGGAGGGGCCTGTTGCTGTGGTTTCCAAATGTCTTTGCCGGAGGCTGAATTGCCCCGCCCTTGTCGGTCCAGGGTAAGCAAGCTGCTCGGGTTTGATCTCAGGAGCTTTTGTTCCCTGCAAGCTCTCAGTACAGCCTTGGAGGACCAGGGCAAAAATGGTGGCCTCCCAATCTCCACCCAGGGGAGCTGAGAACTCGGGGCCCCGCTCCTCAGTGCACCCCCAGAGAAAAGCAGTCACTCCCGTGTCCCCGGTCTCTGGCCGCACTCTGTGCTCACCCGACCTGTGACCGAGCGTTTGAATCTCTGGCACCCGACACCGTGTGGAGTCTCCAAACCCAGCAGATCACTGCGGTGCGTTCCCGCGCCACTCCTCCCCGGGAAGGAAGGGGAGTCTCCCCGGATCTGCCGCTTGTTGGGTCCCTGCTGCAGGAGCAGTGGCCCGACTGGGTCGCGGATCACAGTTTATGGCCACCCGGAGCTGAGAGCCCGCGCCTCGGCTCTGTCTCTGCAGCCGGCTTCCCCGCTCCAATACCTGGGAGATCTGGCGCACTCAGGCTCCCCCGATCTTTCTTTGACCCCAAGGGTCCTGAGACCCCACTGTCCCGCGAGGGTTCCACCCCCGCTTAGCCACTGGAGCGACGTCCCTCAGCGGAGCCAACTTCTAAAAGGTCTGATTTTGTGCTCCGCGGCTCTATCACTTGCCAGAAGCGCCGGCGGAGGCCCCTCCCCCGCCGTCTATCCTCCCGAATATCGCCTCGGATTCACTTCTCCGCACGTCCTACCTTCCAGTGAGTGGTCGCTTCTCTGTTCAGAGAGTTGTTGCTACTCTCCTCTTTGATCTCCTGTTGAGTTCGTAGGTGTTCAGAATGTTTTGATCCCTATTCAGCTGAATTCCTGAGACCAGACAAAGTCTAGGGCTCCTACTCCTCCGCCATCTTGCTCCGCCCAGGAGTGTGTTCTTTCTGAAGCCCCAGCCTTCAGTGGGTGTTGCTCTGCCTGAAAAACACCCACTCAGCCCCAGAGTCAGGAGCAGTGTGGGGCTGTCTCCAACCCTAGCCCAGGATCACGACCCGAAACCATCCTGTCTTTGGGAGGACAGGTTTCCTGCAGGAGCCATGGAGGGGAGTGGCCCCTCTCCCCTCCCCAGGTCCAGGATGCCCGGGACCTGCAAGAGCTCTTAATCTGAGGAGGAGTCATGGAGAGCAAGTGTGTCCCGTCAGCCTAGCAAGTGAAACAACCAATCCCCATCGCTCAGGTTCTAACAGCAGCAGAATTTCAATGTACTGCTTGGGGGCAGCCTCCTCCCCTCTTATGTGGCCTTAGGTGACCCCAAAAAAGTCCAGGCTCTGTGCCCAGCTTACGTCGATCACCAGGACTCCGCATGTTCCTGCCATGGGAGGGATCATTTAGCATCACCCCATTACACAGAGGAGGAGAGCGAGGCCCAGAGAGGGGAGGTAATTATCTTCAGTCCCAGAGCTGGTCAGCAGAGAAGGTGGAAAGCCAGCCTTCCAGAGACCCTACTAGACTAGCCAGAGACTCCCTGAGTTGACAGTGAGCCCTCCCCTGCCTGACTAGCCACGCACTGACCCCTGACCTTCATAATGGCCTGTTCTTGGCGCTGAAGGTGAGCTGGCTGACTAGGAGGAGGAGTCCAGCTGGTGGGACAGGCTGTAGCTACAGGACAGAGTGACACGTCTGAGGTAGCAGGAGTCACACTCTGGTCTCCCTCCCGGAGCCTGCCTGGGAGCTGGAATCTGGGTGCCTTAGGGGCCAGCTCACAACAGGGTCTGCACTGACCAGGGAGCCATTGTCCCCAGGGAGAGTCCACTTTGCCCTCTCCCTGCTCCTGCCTGACCTCACCTCTCCTCACTGTGGGGCTGCAGGACCCGGAACCAGGCCCCATAGGGATGGCTCGGTTCCAGCTTGTAATGATTTTGCAGCCCCCGGTGCCCCTGTATTTCCTGGGGCCGGAGGGAGGACTGGCTGTGGAGAAGGACTGGGCTGAGGAGGATGCAGGGCCTTGTGGAGAGTGAAGGATGGGGCAGGGACCGAGTCCTGGGGCCACTGGTCATGTATAAAGAGGAGTAAAATCCCTGAATGCCCATAGGTTCCCTCATTACGGTAACGATCCCCTTCACACTCGGGCATCCTGCTGGTGGGCCCCTCCTCCACGGCCTCCATCCCGCACCTCTGATTCCAGCCAGGCCTGCAGCCAGGGACAGGCGTGGCCTCTGCCCTGGGTCCTGCCAGGAAGACAAGGCAGAAGGAGGAGAGGAGAAGGGAATGGGTTGGACAGATCTCCCTGTCCTGAGTCGGCCCCCACTGATGCCTCCATGTCCACTGGCCCAGTCCTGCACTTAGATGGACCCTGAGAGGGAGTCTGCATTCCAGGCCAGCTGGGTGTGGGGTATTCAATGACCTGTGCGTCCCCAGATGTCCTACCCACCTGGCCTTGCACCCTAAGGCCTGCCGCCCAGGGTGGGCGTGGTTGCGGTGCCCAGCGGACTTTGGGGTCACAGAGCAGTCGGCTGTGGTGAGGGAATGTGGGGTGCAGTCACGTGCAGAGCCATGGGTCTCCTGTACATCCGCTGCAGGGTTGGTTCGCTGAATAGATGCTGTGTGCAGGTCCCCTTTGCACACCTGGCCATGACACACCTGGCTGTCCCTCTCGGTGGGGAGGCCTGTGTCCCTGGTGCATCTGTCCCCACCTACCCCTGGAGGAGCGGCCACTTTCAAGCATTTCCATGTCCAACCCTCAGGGACAGTTTGGAACCTGGGTCAAGAGAGGCGGGCACTGGCCCAAGAGAAATGAGGGGTGCAGAGCCCAAGGAGCAGGGCTGCTCTCCAGTCCTAGACCAGCCCCAAACCTCCCATGAGTTTCGCTTTGGGGGTGAGAGCCCCTCAGATCCTCGGGGATAGCTACACACCCAGTCCCATATGGGGACATGACCTTGGCCTCGCCAGGCACGTAGAGGTATGTGCACCTGCACACCCAACCCCCCACACACACCAATCTGACTGCCCAGCTGGGGGTCAGAAGGGGAGGATACCCTGGGAGCGAGGTGGGTGACAAGTGCGGGAAAGAAGAAAGAGTTTGGAGACAGCTGGGCCATGGGGCAGGGCATTAGGACTCCTGGCAAGGACCCAGATCCAGAGCATGGGGAGGGGAGACATGCCAGGCTGATGGTCAGGGGTCCCCAAGGGACCCAGGGGGTTTCCAGTGCACTGGGAGAAGACAGCGTCTGGGTTCTGGTGTCCACCACCGCCCTGGGCACTTGGGCGTAGGAAGAGATACCCACCCCCAAATCCAGAGGGGCTACAGCACAATAGGCCTCAGCTTATTCTTCTGTCAATTGGGCTGCAGAGATGCAGTGTCCCAAGGGTCCCACAGGCTTGTAGAAGAGCCTGTTGGCGTTGGATCTCCATCCCTGACCCACTGTGCTCCCAGTGCTGGGGAAATGCTTTGTACTCCCTCGAGGTCCTTCTCAGCAGAGGACAGACTGGGGGCTTGGGGGGCTGAGGACCTGGGTACGCAGAACGTGGCAGAGCACTGGGCCACCAGTCTGGAGACCAAAGTCAGGGCCCTCCTTGTTGCAGCCTCAGGGTCCCCATGTGGAAGAGGATCCAGAATCACTGTTCTGGTCAGGGTGAGGAAGACTTAGGAAGGACTGGAGCACCAGGACCGGAGAGGGAAACGGGGAAAAGGGAGGCTTCTGAGGGTTCTCACATCGCCCATGTAACCCACAGGTCCTGCTCCTGTGAGAGACACAGACACAGAGACAGAGAAGGAGACAGAGAATGACCACAGGACAGAGGCAAGCAGGAGACGTCATAGACTTTCCTCCACCAGCTTGGAAATGACATCCCGGCATTTTGTGCCATTCTATTCCTGAGAGCGCCGTCACACAGGCCATCCACCCTGGATGGGAGGGGATTCCACAGGGATGTGTGACCAGGATTCAGGGGTGCCAGGGGCCACTGTGGGGACTGCCCAGCACACGGGCACAGACGAAGCCCTGGGACCTGATCCTAACCCTAATGGGAGCCCCTGGAAGTCTGTGTTATGAGAGGACAAGGTCAGAATCAGTTCATTACTACCTTCCCATGGGGGCTGGGACACAGGAAGGAGGGGTGTGGTTTTGCCTGGACCCCAGAACAGACCCAAGCCCCTCCGAGCTGTGTTCCATGCGAAGCCCAGCTCCTGGCTCATCCTTGCATTGCCAAGAATGCACCAGCCTCCCGTGATAGCAGGCACGGAACATGTGTAGTGGTCCTACCCCTGATGGCGTCCCTAGAAGTAGAAGCCAGAATACCCCGATGTGCAGGTGGGGAGCCTGTGGAGGTCCTGAGAGGCACGGGGTCTGTCCAGGTTCACAGCCCTGTGCACGCGCAGGAGCCCACTCTGAACCCAGCTCTGTGCCCTCACGGTGGGGACACCGGCTGCACCCAGGCCTCCCCGGGGCCTGTGGGTGGGCTGTGTGGGTGTCACTGTATGGATGGGGCATGGGGGGAGTGTGAGCATTGAGCAGCGGTGGAGGGGGGCCCTCGGGGGGTTCTTGTGTGAGGAGGAAGTTGGGTAAGGGGACCCAAAGCAGTGGTGAACTCACTTCCCTGACAACAGAGCCCAACAGAATTTGGAACCCCAGTAACCAGGCACCCACATTCCACAGACAGCCCACTGCCCAGCTCATTTCGTTGGAGATCCTCAAACCACGATGTTCACATGCTGCCTGACGAGGTCTGGAGGCTGCAAACAGAAGAAAGTGTGCCCTGCAGACGTTGTCCCCCACTGGGGATTTCACGTCAGGGCTCCCCACCGCCTGTGGCCATTTGGCCGAAGCACAGAAACGTAACACCTGGAGGCCCAGAGCCGGCTACACAGCCCCACTTGCTCCGATCTGACCTGTGTAGCCCCAGGTGCCCTCTGGGTGTGTGTGTGTGTGTGTCTCTGTGTGTGTGGGGGTGTGTGTGTGCGTGTGTGTAAGTGTGTGTGTGTTGATGGGGGTGTGTGTCTTTGTGAGTGTGCGTGTGTGTGTGAGTGTGTGTGTATGAGTATGTGCGTGTGTGTGTCTGTGAGTGTGTGCGTGTGTGTCTGTGTCTGTATGTGAGTGTGTGCGTGTGCACGTGTGTGGATGGGGGGTGTGTCTGTGCGTGTGTGTATGTGTCTGTGTGTGAGTGTGTGCGTGTGTGTGTGACTGTGTGTGTAAAGTGGGGTCATGGGGGTAGGGCCACCCCGAGCAGGGGCAGGCTGATGAGGGTCACATACTCAGTGCGCAGGTCATGTTCAAGTTTAAGGCTGGCTGTGTGGGATGGGGTGTGTGGGCCCTGCCCCTTCTGCCCAAGGTTTATCCAGATAGCCCTGCAGTGATTGGTCACTGCATCCCGGGTTTAGGGCTGTGCACGCACAGGTGTGTGTCTGATCTGGGAGCAGCAGGGGGACCGGACAGGAGGACAGTGCTGATGGCCGGGCAGGGCTGTGATGCCTTGGGGTCGGCTACCGGTCCCTGTCTTTGCAGAAGGCCACAGAGGACATGGAGAAGCAGCTGGTGGTCATGCCCTCCTCCCTGACAGAGGGGTTGACCCCACAGATATCCCGAGAAACAGGTGCTGGGGATTGCCAGGCAAGACCTCCGACACCACCTGGACCACTCTCCCAGGTCGTCGTTCACCGGACAGTGGTCCAGGAGCCGGAGCCCACGGAGGCCAAGGCCGAGGGTGAGAAGCTTGGGGCTGGGTGATTTTGGTGTGTGGGGACGGGTCGGTGCGGCCCCTCCAGAGGCTGGTGTTGGGCCAGGAAAAATGACTGGGCACAGAGCACCCAGCGGGTAGACTGCAGTTGGGGAGACGTCCCCGTGAGGGTTCCTTCCCGGCTGTGGCTTCTCTGGGAGGCCTTGGGCTGGGCTCTGTCTCTGCAAAAGCCACGGAGAGTAAGCACGTGGGTGAACTTTTCTCCTCTCACAGCTGCTCCACCACCTGAGGAGCTAGAGCCGTCTCTGGAGGGACAGGTAGTGCCTGCAGTGACTTCAGGAGGAGACCAGGAGCCGGCAGGTGACCCCGCACCTGCCCACGGAAGGCCTGGCGCTGTCCAGGAAGAAATGGCACCTGCTCTTGCCCTAGCCCCTGCCCCTGCTACAGTTCCTGCCACACCCCCTTCCGCCACACCAGGCCCTTCCCCTGCCTCGGACCCAGATCCTGACCCTGCTCCTGCGACTTCCCTTACCCCTGCCTCTGCCCCTGCTTGTGCCCCTGCCCCTGGCCCTGCACCTGTTCCTGCCCCTGCCTCTGCCAGAGCCACTGTCCTTGACCCAGATCCAACCCTTGCTCCTGCCCCCGTCCGTAATCCTGCCAGAGACACTGCCCCTTCCCCTGCCCCTGCCAGTGGTCCCGTTCCTGCCCCTGACCCAAGTCCTGTCCCTGCTCCTGCCCTGGATCCTGCACCAGCCCCTACTGCTGACCCTGTGCCTCCCCTTGCCCCTGCCCCTGATCTTACCTCTGTCCCTGCCCCTTTCCCTGCCCCTATCCTGAGCCCTGCCCTACTCCTTCTCCTGCAGGGCTCCCACAGCCACATCCAGAGCCCACAACCCTGCAGGGAGAGCTCCTTGTACAATCACCCTTAGTTCCATCGCCTGAACCCGAGACCCCGCCCGATTGTTTCATCCCCTCCCCCTGTGTTCTTTCTCTCTGGTACATATTAACTGTTATTTTATCCTTCCATGTCCTATATACTGTTTATTATTTGTTTTAAATAAAATTACTTGTTTTCAATTGAACACTTCATGAGCATTAAGTACATGCCCAACACTGTGCCACCAAACCCCAGAACATTGCTGCAGAATATTTCATTCCCCAAAGGAGTCCCCGAAACAGAAGCCCTACCTGCCCATTTCTCCTCCAGCCCAGACCC
>NW_027399300.1:94-8212 GCF_003265705.2 Callorhinus ursinus | reverse complement strand
TTCAGACAAGAGTGCCACTATCCCCAGGGTAGACGAGAAGAGGACCTAACATACCAGATAAACGAAATTTTGAAGAAAAGGCTAATGATAAGATTACATAACACATTAGATTTGGTGTGTTCCTTAAGAACCTGTAAGCCACTCATCTGAAAGAATGGGGTCTATTTTAGAGGAGCTGAAGAATAGTTAGCTTTCATCTTGTGCCTTTGTTTTCTAAAAAAAAATTATTCTTTATTTTTTTAGCTCACCAAAGAAGTTCCAGGTTATGGCTATAACAACAAACTCATCTTGGCAATATCTGTGACTGTAGTAGTGATGATTTTGATTATAGTTTTCTGTCTCATTGAGGTAAGGACAACTGTTAATTCAGATTTTATCTTTATAATAGATTCAGAACCCACAGACTGAAAATCAAAGCCACTTTCCCGCCTACTACTACTTGATGTTCCTCTTCAGTCTGGAGGACTGGGATATGCTTTCTTCTCTTTTTGCAAAGTATATTCCAGGGAATTTTAAAGGAACCCCACTGACAGGAGATCTGTGGATTGTAACCAAGGCGACAAGCCATTAGACTGTTCTGAGACATTAAGTTTAAGCAGGCCAGAGTTGACATGATAGTAACATTTCTTCAACTCCAAATTATGTTGATTAGCTGTACTCACCAGTCACTCTCAGACTACCACTGATTTCTTTCCTTGGCTGAAATGATGAGAGAGAGAGTCTCCACCCTCCTGGAGCTATCGGTCATCCTAGAAAAAAGGACATGGCTTACAGATAAAAATGTCATCTTGTTGATTAATTAGATTTACTTAGCAGCTTTCTCCTCCACCGTGTAAGGTGTTATGTAACTAGGTTCAATTAAAATACTGCAGCTAAAATCCTGCATCAGACTCTTCCAAAGCATGTCCTATTTATAGTCGCCTGTTCCTGGAGCTTGCCTGTTTACCTTTTCTCCAATCCTATAATGACTCCTTACTTTTCCCAACAGGCAGGTGCTAAGGTTTTTAAAAGAATGATTTAACAAGTTGACAGTCTTGACTCTATCCTACCAATCCAACCTAATTTACCTTATCTACATTTTCTACTGTTGTGGCAGGCCTCCATTCCAACCAAAGCAGCCCCTCACCACACCCTAGTCACCCCATGCCCATTCCTGTTTCTGTCGGTGACTTTGCCCATCTGAAATTCCCTTAATTTGCTCTGCCTGTGGAAGTACCGTGAATCTCTCAAAAGCCAACTGAAGTTCATCTTTCTCCATAAAGCCTTCCCTGAATACTCCAGCGCTCCTGGTCCTAGTCCTTCTGTGAGATTTATCACCATCTCTGAGGGTCTACAGTGATGCATTCCCCTCCCCTGATAACAAAAATAAGGTAAACAATTTTTTAAAAGGCAGCTCCCCAAGAGAGAAACACCAAGGTCAACACATGGAGCAGAGCAGAGCAGAGATATGTAAGGATCAAGTGGCTTCCTGGTTTATCAGACCTGAGTAAAACCTGACTGGATATATTAACTGCTAAAGAGAAACGTGTCTGTCTTCAGGAAGGTTGGTCGGTAGTAAAAACATAGAAATGGTGAAGAAGAGCCCAACGTGGGCAGTGCCCATCCTAGGCTTGCCCAAGAGTAGGGACGGCACCTCAGGCAGCAGATGAAAGTCAGGCCCACTAGTGAGGCTGTGCCTGGGGGGGAGACGGATGGATCTGGCTACTTCAGTCCTTTCTGTTAAACACTGGATTCAGCTGGTTACTTTCCTTCTAATTCTCTTCTCACCAAATAGCCTTCTGATTGTGCTTCAGTGTGCCACGGAGGCCTGTGTCCATGGGAGGTAATTCCCAATCATGTAGACACAGATGCCCTATCTGTGGAACAGATATGTTCCTCATTGTCAAGTCATAACCTGGCATTCTGATTTTGATCAATCCTGGGGCATTGGTAAAGTGAGATTGCCTCTATAGGAAGAAGTGAGTTCGCTTTTGATGAGGACAGAGTCTGATTTCTGAGCCCAGGAGGCTAGGAACTGGCGTGGAGTCAGCTTACCAAGGTCTCCGGGAAGATAAATCCTTGGCCATTGTCCAGATAGTACCCTCTGCATCTCCAGGTGGCACGTGGCCTTTGGTTTTTAGGGAAGTTCTATAAATTCCTATTGCTGTTTTTAATTTCTTAACCTTGTGTTTGTATTTATGTGGTTTCATCATTTTGCCTCCCTCCTTTGATGATAAGCTTTTCGACGACAGAGACCATGCACTGTTTTTCCTTTAAGACAATAGTAGTGTTCATAGGAAGAGAGATGAGACATTATGTCAACTTCACAACGAGGAATAAGGCAGCCTAATATTTATTTGAAGTAGCATACAGAGTCCGGCAATAGACAGACCCATGTATTACTAGGACTTCTGAAATGTTACCTTTTAGTATTCAAACCAGCGGAAGAAAATAAATAAATGGTAATAGAACAACTGCTTCATTATTGGGGAGGAAAATAACAGCAGATATCCATTCCTCACCTTAAAACAAACATATTTCAGTAAATGTAAAAAAAGAAAACAACCCATAAAACTATTAGAAGAAAACAGAAGCAATATTTTTATCATCTGGTGGTGGAAAAGAGCTTTCTGACCCAACACCACAGGCAGAAACCTTTGATAGATTTGATCATCCTGTCTGTGACACCATCAGCAAACGTGGCACTGGTTTATGCCAAGCCTAGGAAGAAGAATTTTCCATATCTGATTTAATCCCCACAATCCTGTGATGACAATATTACCATCCCTCTTTGATAACTGAAAGAGGATGAGCTTAAGGGATGGCAGAACCCAAAGCAGAACCCCGTTCCGCCTGACTGCAGACCCTGTGCTCCGGTTCCACGTGTTCTGTCTCCTTAAAGATGAAAACACTGGCAAATATTTGAAACATTGAAATTCAATGAAAGCTCCCGAAAAGATTAATATATTTACTATAAAGAGAGTTTTATAAATCAATAGGAAGACCAACAATCCAGGGAGGGTGAAGGGGGCAAGGACTATGAATGATGGGCAAGGACCTATCTGCCAGTCCTCTCCTCACGCCTTCTGGGATGTCGGTCTTGTTAACGAGGCCTCTGTTTGCCTCTATGCTGTTTTCTCCTATGCTCTCATAACATTTGTTGTCATTTATATTTTTTAATATGTATAGAATCCGTTTTGTTTTTTGGTATGGTTGAGGTGAGGGATCTAACTTTTTTTTTCTCCCTACCTAAAGATCCAGTTACTTTAAAATCTTTTATTGAATGGTTCATTCATTCTTCACTGATCTAAACTACTATTTTTATCTGGACTCTTATCAATCCAGTTTTCTTTCCCTGTACCAGTATCACACTATGTACTTAATTCCGGTTGCCTTATAATAACATATTTTGATGTCTGCTAGGGTAAGCTCCTGCTCTTTGGTCTTCTTTTTCATACATTTCATACCTAGGCTTGCATATTTTCTCCACCAAATGTCAGCTGGCCAGTTTTTGTTAAAAAACAAAACAACTATCTTGAGATTTGAATAGGATTGTTTTGAATTTGTGGGATAATTCGAGGAGAACTGCCATCTTTGCAATATTCTAGGAACATGGTATCTCACATCATGTACTCATTTCTTAATGTCCTTCAGAAGAGTTTTAATGTTTTCATCTCATAAGTCTTACCCATTCTTTGCTATAAGTTCATTCCTAGGTACTTTATGCCTTTTATTGATATTGTAAATGAGATCATTCTTCCATTTGTTGATTAGTTATTTGTGGAATGTAGGAGAGCTATTGTGGTTTGCATGTTGAGCTCTTGATTTTGTATCTAGCCATCTTATTGATTTCTCATACTTCAGTAAAATTTTAGTTGATTCTCTTGGGGCTTTTAGGTTGTCCATAATTTCATATGCAAATATGTTTTGTTTCTTCCTTTCCAATACTTCATTTTTCCTATTGCATTGATTAGGACCTCGTCAACAATGATGAATAGTAGCAGGAATAATAGGCATCCCACTCTTGTCTTTGACTTTAAAACAATGCTGCTGCTTAGCTTTCTGGTAGATGCTTTTCTTTTCTTTTCCTACCTCTAAGAATTTTTATTAGAAATTACTTGTTGAATGTCATCTAAAACCGTCAATAAGACGTATTGCCAGCTACACACAAGATCCCAAGTTAGGTACAGTGGAAGAGTCATAGGACTATTAAGCAAACCGAATTCCTGTCCTCAAAAAAGTTACCATCTCACTGGCTAGGTAAGACTTAAAATACAAAGGAATGAATAAAGATTTGGAGGCAGTGGTCATCAAGATGGGTAACTGTGATCACGTTTTCTTCCAAAACAGATTTATTCTCACAGAACAGCATCCGAGGAAGGTAAAGAAGGAAGCTCAAGGTAAATATGAGTCTGGCAATTGTTAAAGTAGAATTTTAGAACTAGATTTTAGAACTCCTCTCGATTTCAATCCCCTTGTTTTACGCCCAGGACACCACCAAAGGCAGAAAGAATACTTATTTGGCCTAATGCTTTGCCTGGATCCAGCAAAATTAGCTCCCCAGCCAAACCTGAGTTAGAATGAGACTGGCAGAGAGCATCTGCTGTCACCAGTCCTTTAAAGAAAGAGGGTGGAGGTGGGGAGGTGTTGGTTCCTGCTGGTAGTGAGCATCAGGCCTGGCCGGAGGCCTTCTCGGGGGCTCTGGGGACAGGATAGGGAGGGCCACAAAGTCGTAGGCTAAGAGGGCTAGTCTTCAAGGCTGATGGAAGGCAAGATATATGGCTCCTTCCTGTAAAGTGGCAGGAAAACTTTTTCTTCCTCCTCCTCCTGGTTTTCGAGCCCCCACTCTCCATTCCCTTTGTCCAGACCCCATAGAATTGTAACGGGGAGAGGCCTTAGATAATAGTTTGTCTCTTCCTTTTATAATGAGGAAATGGAGAAGAAGAAAAGGAAGGTAAATTGCCCCATGGCCATACAGCTAGTGAGTGTCAGAAGATGGTTCCTTTCCAGTTGGGTACTCCTCCTCTGATTACGCTGTTCTTGGGCTGCAGGCTACATTTTATGTCACAATTCAGTACACACATGCCGTAGAGACGTAAGCAGTTTCTAAGACAAGCTTACTATACACTCTTTCTCTATAGTGTTTGTATTCAAAAAGAATTATTTTGTGTTTTAGTGCTAGTTGTGACCTTTAAGCTGATTTCACGACATACTCACTCATCAGGGACAGCCTGCAGTGTGAAAGTCAGGGAGCTAGGTATCTTTGCTGGTTGGACTCAGGCATTTTCTTGGTGCGATTCAACTTGCAGGATAAAGCAGCTAGAAATAGAAGCACCTCTCCTTCCCCCTCCCCAGGAAATGATGTCTATGAGACTAAGTGCATAGGAGACCAATGTAAAATACCTCCGGAGAGTAAGGTGCTTCTGCCGTGCGACTGCACGGTTTGTTCACTGCACGAGGGCACTTGGCCAAGGGCCCAGGTGAGCGGGATGAAAATCCTGCCTATACTCCATGCCGAGCCACATACAAACATCTCCGACATTGTGGGGCCATTACAGACAGACATGGGAAAATTCTGTAAGCCCAGCATGCATGGGATTATTTTCAAGATCCCAGGCCTGTGGTGATTTTGCTTCCTGTGATTATGGACAGAGGTGTCCTAATAAGACCAGAGATGCACATTGTGAGAGGCATGGGAAATGGTATGAATCACTAATTGTCTGCGTGTGTGTTTCCTCCAAGGGGCTTCTTTCAATCTCTGCTGCGGAAGAGACGCTCAACAGAAAGTGAGAGTCAGGTAAATCTGAGCAGGGTAAAGTCCTGTGGCTGGAGAGTGCAGGGGAAATGCAGAATGAACATCGTCCTTTCTGTTTTCTAGGAGGGCTTTTTCTGGAGAAGGCGGCCACTTTGGCTTCGGGACATGTACAGACCTCTCAATGCCACACGCAAGAAAAACATGGCACAGAAGCTGCATGACAGGGATTCTTCTGATGAGGATGAGATTTTCAACAAGGAACGGGGGTACCTGATTTACAATTCTTACCTCAAATGAGTAAATTATGAAAAGTTGAATTGTTCCTCTGCAGAGTAAAAGCCTTTGGTATTCTTTTCGCAGAGAGAAAAGTGAAGCCCCAGCAGAGAAGGCTCAGGCCACAGATTCCACCACTGAAGAGCTGGGTGACGAGAGCGAGACCCTCACCGAGATTGTCATCGAGTGAGCCCGTCTTGCCTCACGTCGCCTACGAAGCTTATGTTCTGATATTGGCTTCTCAGCATTGCTTGTAAAATACTTATTTTTCTCCTATTAAAATGTATGAATTCATAACCAATTCTAGCCATGTGGTAAGGAATTAAAATGGAACTAGTTAAACATGTCCATCCAGGGAACAGCGGCCACAGGCGTGAGGAGCAGGACTGAAGCTAGAATCCCTCGTGGGAGCCAGTGTACTTCCACAAGAGCAGTGCGGGCAAAGGAGGATGAGTAGGGGCGTCGTTCCCTCGTTTCCCTGATCAAATCAGTCTCTGGAAACTGGAAAACATATATTCAGGGAATGTAGACTCTTAAATCAGTTAGCAGTTTATTCTGGTGCTCTCTCCCCTGGCTATTCACAACACGCTTGACCTGCCCAGAGAGGACCATCTATTTCTGGCCCCTCTCATAAGGTCTTCGGCGTTGCCAGAATATTTGGATCACTGAGACTAGCTCCACTGCAGGGCTAAGCCCTGTCTTTCTTCCCAAGTACTCAAACTCATGCACAAAATGTGTGCCCTGTCTTGGCAAGTAGAGGGTTCTTCACCCTTACAAGCCTGTGGATAATTCACATTGGGGTGTTTGGGGTTTGTTTTCTTAAAAAAAAAAAAAAAAAGAAGAATGTGTGAGAGCATTAATTACCCAATCTGCGGAAAAGGCAAAAATTCCTCCACTCCTGCGGCACCCGGGTGGTTCAGTTGGTGAAACATTAAACTCTTGGTTTCAGCTCAGGTCATGATGGATGTCCATACACGTAATTGGTGCTCATCACTGGGGGGCTAGTGGTGGTGAACGTCGGGGGCCAGGGGAATCGCATCACTAGCTTTCAGGTTACAGCTGCTTTCCATAGATTCAAAGCTGCTACTGCCACTCAACAGACTGCTGAGGTCACCACAACCCGCACAGTCCCAAGCCCGGGGACGAGTGGGGGAATATGGAGTCCAACGTGCACCCTGCACGTCTGCTACGGCAGAGGAGGAGAGAGTGGCTTCCAGCTTTTCACCTTCCAGATTTCACGCAGGTACATTTTATTGGCAGAACCCTGCTGTCAAGGGAATCTGTGAAATGTGGTTTGTGGGCTTCCAGCACCTGCAAAGAAAGGGATAGAAGTGGGTGTCAGGAGCCAACCAACACAATCCAACAAATGGGTGTGTGTTCAAGTCTTTCTAAAAGGGGGGTGGAGTCTACAAGGAGTAAGATGGTGGAGAGCTAGCTATGTCAGAAACCTAGGAAGGTGTCCTTCTAGCTAGGCAACAGGTGAGGTACCAGATACTAGATACTGATACATGCAGTCATCCCCAGAGCTGACTGGAGAAGCACCTGGAGTGGATGCTTAGTTTGGGCTCTGGAATGTTCTCATTGGAATGACAGCTGGAAAGACTATGGGCAATGAGGTATCTGAGGAAACACAGTCCTCAATCAAAAAGGCTGCCACAGAAAAGGTATCCATAGGGAAACACAAATTCTCAAAATATAGTCTTTAAACATCTAACTCAAACATCCTTGGGATGCTTCTTTAAAAGACTGATCCTGAAAAATTAACAGATTAATTAAATTTAAAGGCTGATCCTGTGCATCTCCCCTGTTGGAAATAAACCAAACCAGAAACTACTTAATTAGTCCAGACAGATCTCAATTAGTAATATAATACTGCAACAGTAGAGGGAATATAGGACTGTTGTAGTACAGTGATTATAGGACTGCAGTAGTACGGAAATAAGGGACGGCTATAGCAAAGTGAATATGGGACTGCTGCAGGAGAGGGAATATGGGACTGCTGTAGCACAGGGAATATGAAACTGCTGTAGTACAGGGATTATGGGACTGCTGTAGTACAGGGATTATGGGACTGCTGTAGTACAGGGAATATGGGACTGCTGTAGTACAGG
>NW_027399300.1:0-84 GCF_003265705.2 Callorhinus ursinus | reverse complement strand
AGGGAATATGGGACTGCTGTAGTACAGGGAATATGGGACTGCTGTAGCACAGGGAATATGGGACTGCTGTAGTACAGGGAATAT
>NW_027399299.1:0-8217 GCF_003265705.2 Callorhinus ursinus | reverse complement strand
ACAGGGACAAACACACATATGTTGAAAGACCCACCCAAATTCTTACCTAGAGCAGATGAGAGGAGACGCACACCAGGACACATCACAATGAAATGTCAGAAAGAGAGTGGAAGGGCAGACACCCTGAAAACTCCAAGAGGCAACAACACAGGACTGGGGACCGGAAGACATGAGGCGAGGCCCCCAAATCCCGAGGACAACTCTCTCCAGCACAGAGTCTCTGTCTCGTCACCGTGTGACTCAGGGTGAGGGCAGCCTGAGGGCTCCTCAGATGTGAGAGTTTCTGTTCTACTTTCCATGTTTCCTTCCCCAGGACACCAGTAGGCAAAGTGGGACAAATGATGGAGAAAACCAAACAGGGGGAGCACATGGGATCCTGGCCACAGGGAGCCAGCAGGAGAGAGGCCAAGGGCCCCCAGGAGGAGCTGCAGGGGGTTGGGCATCAGCCCTGCCCCAGGGGTGCATGCATCCCGTCCCCATGGGGCAGGACTGAGGGCTGCAGGCCAGGTGGCTACACAGACAAGAAGAAGGGAGAAGAGTGGATGGGCTTGAATGTGCTCATGAAGACTTACCCAGGGGTAGCTGGGGAAGGATTTAAACTGAGCACAACAGAAAAAAGTAAATGAAGAGTTAAGATATTTATTTACTCCAGGGAAAATAAAAGGTTGATTCAGGAAAGGACACATAATCGTAGTCTATTAAATGCTCAGTTGTGACTAGCATTTCATGGTCATAATAATGTAAACACTGCACATTGAGCTTGTCAAAATTATCAAATAATTATATGGGGAAGATGGGAGTGTGTGAAAGAAGAGCCAATTCAGGAAAGATGACACAGAAATCTGAAGATGAGAGAACGAGTGTGAGAAGTAGGTGACTTAGAGACACAGAAGCAATAATCAGAGAACCACTAGAGGAACTAATGCAGGTGGTCTCTGAGATTCAGGCAATGGGGGCATGGAAGCTTGGGGACCACTTTCTGGAAGGTAGGATGTGCAGGGAAGTGAATCTGAGGCGCTATTCGGGAAGATAGGTGGTGGTGGGAGGGGGCCTCTGTCAGCCACTACCGGTAAGTGATAGAGCCACGGAGCACAAAATCTGAAACTTGAGCAGTTGGCTCCGCTGAAGGATGTTGCTCCAGTGGCTAAGTGGGGGGTGGAACACTTGCTGGGACAGTGTGGTCTTAGGACCCTCGGGGTCACAGAAAGACCAGGGGTGCCTGAGTGTGGCAGAGCTCCCAGGTATCGGAGAGGGGAAGCTGGCTGCAGAGACGAAGCCAAGGAGGAGTGGGCTCAGGTCAGGGTTGCCATGAACTGTGATCCACGGCACAGAGCATGACCTGAGCCGAAGGCAGATGCTTAATGACTGAGGGACCCAGGCACCCCTCAACCAACTTCTTATCTTATCAATTACTTTTTTAAAATCTTTTTTAATTTTCATCTTTACATTCATATTCCACCCCTTCATTGTATTTACCCTTGTTTTTGTATATATATATATAAGTTTTTCTTTCTTTAAAATTTTGGGAGGCAGTTTCTTCTAAAAGACCAAAATACACCCAAAATCGAGTGTGTGGCTCTGTTCTATTCACAGTCCTGATCATATTCCTTTTTTTCTTTTTTCCTATCTTTCCCCCCTAGTTTTGGGTCTTTTCTGATTTGTTTAGTGTATATTTTTCTGGGGTTGTTGTTACCCTTTTAGCATTTTATTCTCTCATTTATCTATTCTTCTCTGGACAAAATGACAAAATGGAAAAACTAACCTCAAAAAAAAAAGAACAAGAGGCAGTACCGACTGCCAGGGGCTTAATCAATACAGACATTAGTAAGATGTGAGAACCAGAGTTCAGAATGACGATTATAAAGATATTAGCTGGGGGCTCCTGGGTGGCTCAGTTGGTTAAGCAACTGCCTTCAGCTCAGGTCATGATCCTGGAGTCCCAGGATCGAGTCCTGCATTGGGCTCCCTGCTCAGCGGGGAGTCTGCTTCTCCCTGTGACCTTCCCCCCCTCCTGCTCTCTCTCTCTCTCTCATTCTCTCTCTCAAATAAATAAATAAAATCTTTAAAAAAAGATAATTGGGTGTTATGCACAAACAATGAATCATGGAACACTGCATCAAAAACTAATGAGGTAATGTATGGTGATTAACATAACAATAAAAAATTAATTAAAAAAATATTAGCTGGGTTTGAAAAAAGCATAGAAGATACTAGAGAATCCCTTTCTGGAGAAATAAAAGAACTAAAATCTAACCAAGTTGAAATAAAAAAGGCTATTAATGAGGTACAATAAAAAAATGGAGGCTCTAACTGCTAGGATAAATGAAGCAGAAGAGAGAATTAGTGATATAGAAGACCCAATGATGGTAAATAAAGCTGAGAAAAAGAGAGATAAACAACTACAGGATCACGAGGGCAGAATTCAAGAGATAAGTGATATCATAAGATGAAACAATATTAGAATAATTGGGATCCCAGAAGAAGAAGAAAGAGAGAGAGGGGCAAAACCTATATTGGAAGAAATTATAGCAGAGAACTTCCCTAATTTGGGGAAGGAAACAGGTATCAAAACCCAGGAGGCAGGCACCTGGGTGGCTCAGTCGTTAAGCGTCTGCCTTCAGCTCAGGTAATGATCTCAGGATCCTGGGATCGAGTCCCACATCAGGCTCCCTCCTCTGCGGGAAGCCTGCTTCTCCCTCTCCCACTCCCTCTACTTGTGTTCCTTCTCCCGCTGTCTCTGTCTCTATCAAATAAATAAATAAAATCTTTAAAAAAATCCAGGAGGCATAAAGAACCCCCCTCAAAATCAAAAAACAGGTCAACACTGTGACATCTAATAGTAAAACTTACAAGTCTCAGAGACAAAGAGAAAATCCTGAAAGCAGCTTGGGACAAGAGGTCTGTAAACTACAATGGTAGAAACATTAGATTGGCAGCAGACCTATCCACAGAGACCTGGAAGGACAGAAAGGACTGGCATGATATATTCAGGGCACTAAATGAGAAAAATATGCAGCCAAGAATACTGTATGAAGGAGAGAAAAAAGCTTCCAGGACAAACAAAAACTTAAAGAATTTGCAAACACCAAACCAGCCCTACAAGAAAGATTGAAAGGGGTCCTCTAAGCAAAGAGAGAGCCTAAAAGTAACATACATCAGAAAGGAACAGAAACAATATACAGTAACAGTCACCTTACAGGAAATACAATGTCACTAAATTCATATCTTTCAATAGTTACCCTGAATGTAAATGGGCTAAATGCCCCAATCAAAAGACACAGGCTATCAGATTGGATAAAAAAACAAGATCCATTGATATGCTGCCTGCAAGAGACTCATTTTAGACTGAAACGCACCTCCAGATTGAAAATGAGGGGGTGGAAAACCATTTAACATGCTAATGGACATCAAAAGAAAGCTGGGGTGGCAATTCATATATCAGATAAATTATATTTAAACCAAAGACTATAATAAGAGATGAGGAAGGACACTATATCCTTAAAGGGTCTATCCAACAAGAAGATCTAACAATTGTAAATATCTATGCCCCCAACATGGGAGCAGCCAGTTATATAAGCCAATTAATAACAAAATCAAAGAACCACACTGACAATAATACAATAATGGTAGGAAACTTTAACAACCCCCTCACTGAAATGGACAGATCATCTAAGCAAAAGATCAACAAGGAAATAAAGGCTTTAAATGACACACTGGACCAGATGGACTTCACAGATATATTCAGAACATTCCATCCCAAAGCAACAGAATACACGTTCTTCTCTAGTGCCCATGTAACATTCTTCAGAATAGATCACATCCTGGGTCACAAATCAGGTCTCAACCAGTACCAAAAGATTGGGATCATTCCCTGCATTTTTCAGACCACAGTGCTTTGAAACTAGAACTCAATTACAGGAGGAAAGTTGGAAAGAACTCAAATACATGGAGGCTAAAGAGCATCCTACTAAAGAATGAATGGGTCAACCAGGAAATTAAAGAATTAAAAAAATTCATGGAAACAAATGAAAATGAAAACACAACTGTTCAAAATCTTTGGGATGCAGCAAAGGTGGTTCTAAGAGGAAAGTATATAGCAATACAAGCCTTTCTCAAGAAACAAGAAAGGTCTAGGGCGCCTGGGTGGCTCAGTCGTTGGGCGTTCAGCTCGGGTCATGGTCCCGGGGTCCTGGGATCGAGCCCCGCGTCGGGCTCACTGCTCGGTGGGAGCCTGCTTCTCCCTCTCCCACCGCCCCTGCTTGTGTTCCTGCTCTATCTCTCTCTCTGACAAATAAATAAATAAAATCTTAAAAAAAAAAAGAAAGAAACAAGAAAGGTCTCAAATACACAACCTAACCCTGCACCTAAAGAAGCTGGAGAAAGAACAGCAAATAAAGCCTAAACCCAGCAGGAGAAGAGAAATAATAAAGATCAGAGCAGAAATCAATGAAATAGAAACCAAAAGAACAGTAGAACAGATCAATGAAACTAGGAGCTGGTTCTTGGAAAGAATAAGATTGATAAGCCCCTGGCCAGACTTATCAAGAAGAAAAGAGAAATGACCCAAATAAATAAAATCATGAATGAAAGAGGAGAGATCACAACCAACACCAAAGAAATACAAACAATTATAAGAACATATTATGAGCAACTATATGCGAGCAAATTTGATAATCTGTAAGAAATGGATGCATTCCTAGAGACATATAAACTACCAAAACTGAACCAGGAAGAAATAGAAAACCTGAACAGACCCATAACCAGTAAGGAAATTGAAGAAGCAATCAAAAATCTCCCAACAAACAAGAGCCCAGGGCCAGATGGCTTCTCAGGGGAATTCTACCAAACATTTCAAGAAGAATTAATACTTATTCTTCTGAAACTGTTCCAAAAAATAGAAATGGAGGGAAAACTTCCAAACTCATTTTACGAAGCCACCATTACTTTGATCCCAAAACCAAAGACCCCATCAAAAAGGAGAATTACAGACCAATATCCTTGATGAACATGGATGCAAAAATTCTCACCAAAATACTAGCCAATAGGATCCAACAGTACATTAAAAAGATTATTCACCACCACCAAGTGGGATTTGTTCCTGACCTGCAAGGGTGGTTCCACATCTGCAAATCAAACAATGTGATACAATACATTAATAAAAGAAAGAGCAAGAACCATATGATCCTCTCAATAGATGCAGAAAAAGCATTTGACAAAGTACAGCATCCTTTCTTGATTAAAACTCTTCACAGTGTAGGGATAGAGGGTACATACCTCAATATCATAAAAGCCATCTATGAAAAACCCACAGTGAATATCATTCTCAATGGGGAAAAACTGAGAGCTTTCCCGCTAAGGTCAGGAACACGGCAGGGACGTCCACTATCATCACTGCTATTCAACATAGTATTAGAAGTCTTAGCCACAGCAATCAGACAACAAAAAGAAATAAAGGGCATCCAAATCAACAAAGAAGTCAAACTCTCACTCTTTGCAGATGATATGATACTTTATGTGGAAAACCCAAAAGACTCCACCCCAAAACTGCTAGAACTCATACAGGAATCCAGCAATGTGGCAGGATATAAAATCAATGCACAGAAATCAGTTGCATTTCTATATACCAACACCAAGACAGAAGAAAGAGAAATTAAGGAGTCGAACCCATTTACAATTACACCCAAAACCATAAGATACCTAGGAATAAATCTAACCAAAGAGGCAAAGAACCTGTACTCAGAAAACTACAGAATATTCATGGAATAATATGGAATATTATGCAGCCATCAAAGAAAATTGCAGAAGACACAAAGAAATGGAAAAACGTTCCATGCTCATGGACTGGAAGAACAAATATTGTGAAAACGTCTATGCTACCTAGAGCAATCTACACATTTAATGCAATCCCTATCAAAATACCATCCACTTTTTTCAAAGAAATGGAACAAATAATCCTAAAATTTGTATGGAACCAGAAAAGACCCTGAATAGCCAGAGGAATGTTGAAAAAGAAAAGCAAAGCTGGTGGCATCACAATTCCCGACTTCAAACTCTATGACAAAGCTGTAATCATCAAAACAGTGCTGTACGGACATAAAAACAGACACACAGATCAATGGAACAGAATAGAGAGCCCAGAAATGGACCCTCAACTCTGTGGTCAACTAATCTTCAACAAAGCAGGAAAAAATGTCCAATGGAAAAAAGACAGTCTCTTCGACAAATGGTGTTGGGGAAAATTGTGCAGCCACAAGCAGAATGAAACTGGACCATTTCCTTACACCACACACAAAAATAGACTCAAAATGGTTGAAAAACCTAAATGTGAGACAGGAATCCATCAAGATCCTTGAGGAGAACACAGGCAGCAACCTCTTTGACCTCAGCTGCAGCAATTTCTTCCTAGAAATATCTCCAAAGGCAAGGGAAGTAAGGGCAAAAATGAACTATTGGGACTTCATCAAGATAAAAAGCTTTTGCACAGCAAAGGAAACAGTCAACAAAACCAAAAGACAACCAAAAGAATGGGAGAAGATTTTTGCAAGTGACATATCAGATAAAGGGCTAGTATCCAAAATCTATAAAGAACTTATCAAACTCAACACCCAAAGAACAAATAATCGAATCAAGAAATGGGCAGAAGATATGAACAGACATTCCTGCAAAGAAGACATCCAAATGGCCAACAGACACGTGAAAAAGTGCTCAACATCGCTCAGCATCAGGGAAATACAAATCAAAACCACAATGAGATACCACCTCACACCAGTCAGAATGGCTAAAATTAACAAGTCAGGAAACAACACATGTTGGCGTGGATGCGGAGAAAGGGGAACCCTCCTACATTGTTGGTGGGAATGCAAGCTGGTGCAGCCACTCTGGAAAACAGTATGGAGGTTCCTCAAAAAGTTGAAAATAGAGCTACCCTATAACCCAGCAATTGCACTACTGGGTATTTACCCCAAAGTTACACATGTAGTGAAATGAAGGGGCACATGAACCCCCAATGGTCATAGCAGCAATGTCCACAATAGCCAAACTGTGGAAGGAGCCTAGATGTCCATCAACAGATGAACGGATAAAGAAGATGTGGTATGTAACTACAATGGAATATTATGCAGCCATCAAAAATGAAATCTTGCCATTTGCAACAACATGGATGGAACTAGAGGGTATTATGCTAAGCAAAATAAGCCAATCAGAGAAAGACAATTATCATATGATCTCACTGATATGAGGAATTTGAGAAACAAGAGAGAAGATCATAGGGGAAAAGAGGAAAAATGAAAAAGATGAAATCAGAGAGTGAGACAAACCATAAGAGACTCTTAATCTCAGGAAACATTCTGAGGGTTGCTGGGAGGGATGGGGTGGCTGGGTGATGGACACTGGGGAGGGTATGTGGTATGGTCAGTGCTATGAATTGTGTAAGACTGATGAATTACAGAGCTATACCCCAAAACAAATAATACATTATATGTTAATTAAAAAATAATGAATGAGGTTGAATATAAATCCATAGAAATTACGCAATCCAAAAATGACAGAGAAAAGAGATTGGAGAGAAACAAATAAAATAGAACTGTAAAGAAACAGGGAAATTAAGTATATTTAGAAATCAATACTCCTCTCTCATTAATAGAACAAGTAAGGATTAGAGAACATTAACCATACCATGAGCCAAAACAGACCATGAGCTGACCCCAACATACATCTCAAGAAATGTAAAGGCAATGAAATTATATACTATATTCTGTGACCACAATTAGAAATCCATCACATGAAGATATCTGGAAAATCCCCAAAGATTTGGAAATTAGTAGCACACTTCAAAAGCATGTGTCATCATGGCTTAGAGAAGCAATCACAAGGGATGTCAGAATTCCCTTCACCTGAATGACCATGTACAGATATGACAATGTGGGATCTGTAGATGCAACAAAAGCATTTTGTCATTTCCCAGTCTGCAGGGGCAGGAAGCCAGGACTGAAGGATGCAGACACCAGGTCCCTGGTCCTAAGGGGCACCAAGGGGTAGAAGAGGCAGCAGGCCAGGGTCCTGTGCTCCAGGTGGGGGAGGGGGGCCACCCTCCAGGTTCCAAAAGGTGTAGTCTGACCCCTGCACAGGCAGGCCCCGCCCTTGGTCATCTTGGGCATGGTGTTCAGACGCCCGGGTTCTGCAGGCCTGGGGATAGGGGAGGGGACATATGCGGGTCCA
>NW_027399298.1:0-8217 GCF_003265705.2 Callorhinus ursinus | reverse complement strand
CACAACCAGCTGTCCTGAGAGATGAAAGGTAGGGCAGGAGCAAGTGAGGTTCTGGTTCCTGCAGCAGTCAAGAATGGAACCCTCTGAGCTAGATGGAGGGTGAGAGGATGCTGGTGGCTAGAGGCACTTTCTGACTCCCAGCTATGGAGGGCTGTCACACTGTCAGGGGTGTGGCCCAAGACAGGTGTGGGGTTTTCCACAAGTCACAGAGATGCCCAACATTAATGCAAGGCAGCCTGGGCGGGGAGCTGAATGTTGATACTCCCCAAAACCCCACGCTGTGCATTCTTAGTCCAGTACTTTAGAGGTGAAGAAACTTAAGTCACAGACAGGGGACATCGGGGCCCAAGATCACACAGGTTCGTCAGAGGAACCCAGCTGCAAACTCAGGTCAGCCTGACCTACCCGGGGCCTAAGCTCTGACTCCTCTATCCTCCATGTTGCCTTTTTTTTTTTTTTTTTAAGATGTTATTTATTTATTTGAGAGAGAGAGAGGAAGAGTGGGAAAGGGAGCCCGACACGGGGCTTGATCCCGGGACCCTGAGATCATGACCTCAGCTGAAGTCAGACACTTAACTGACTGAGCCACCCAGGCGCCTCCCCGCCTCCATGTTGCATTTGCATCCAGCTGGACATGTACATATATTTTATGCAAGTTTGAAGCATGTGGGTTTGGAAACACCAGATACAGAAGAATTACTAACATCTCATTTGATGCTGCCAATTTGAAACAGTGTAGACCTTTCACAGAGATGGGAGGGAATAATTCTTGCATCTGCCTAGCTGCGGCCGGTGAGGCCTGTAAGAATGTATCCCCTGGTAAGAGGCTTGCCTACATTTCACGCAAGAGCCCACCTGGACTGTTCAGAGGTCCAACCAGGTTGGTTAGGGTCCAACCACCTGCCCCAGACAACAGCCCCCTTTGCTCCCACCCCTACCCCGCAGTACAGTCTTGTTCAGGGGACATTGGAGCCGGGGATGTGGAGCTATTTTGTGTACAGAGGAAGACTTGTTGCCATTTTTATTTCATTTCCAATACATTAATTTATGAATTTATCAAACAATTAGCATTTCTCTAAATATCAGGGAATCAAGATCCCTCTGGTCTAATTACACATTATGGAGATAATTTTATTTTATTATTTTTTAAATATTTTATTTATTTATTTGACAGAGAGAGACACAGCGAGAGAGGGAACACGAGCAGGGGGAGTGGGAGAGGGAGAAGCAGGCTTCCCGCGGAGCGGGGAGCCCGATGCAGGTCTCGATCCCAGGACCCTGGGACCATGACCTGAGCCGAAGGCAGACGCCTAACGACTGAGCCACCCAGGCGCCCCTATAGGGATAATTTTAAAATAAGAAGTTTTAAGAAATTAAGTGTCTCCAAACATTCAAACAGTGCCTGAAATATTAATGTCTCCAAGCTTTTGGTTAAATCACGAGTTTAATATATGAGATTTTCTTAAATTCTTTCAAAGTGAGCAATATTTACACACGAGTATTCCAAAATTGATGTGCTCTCGTGCATCTCGAGGATTTGCATTCTAAGGACAGTTATGGCTGAGATAGGTGCCTATATAAGGAGGGAGGGAGGGAGGAAGGCAGGCAGAAAGAATGAACGAACGTGACACAGATTAATTCCGTACTTCCTTAAAACAGTGGGTAACATGCACGGGGGAACATTATCGTACCACCTGTGTGCGAAGATGAAGGACCCTGAAAAACCAGCAACCCTCACCGTGGAGCAACAAAGGGAACTCTTACTCTGCGCCAGCGGTCGTCCGAGGGCATCGAGGCCGCCTTTCCTTTGGTTTTTATGTGCGACAGACACTCAGCTTGTCCCAGGGAGAAAGGACCCAGGAATCGATACCGTGATGTGCCAGCAACACCTAGACGACCCAAGACGAGCAAATCTGGGAAAGAACGTGGTGCGCGGCCGGTTTAGCAAGGGAAACAGGTGCTTCAGGGACGTCTCGGAGAACAACTCAGACTCAAGCACACTTGAGGCTGGGGGCTTGCACCTCTGGGTGTAGGGGCTGCCAAACTGGTGTCCACCCTTCGCAGGCCACACAGAGGCCACACCCGAGCACAGGCCTCCGGAGGCGGAGCTGGGGTCGGCCTTCCCGGGCTCGCCGCCCGAGCGCCACCGGTCTGAGCCCGCCCCTCCCACTGGGCTTTGTCCTTAAAGCCCCAGGCTGGGGTCGCCTCCAGGGACCTCAGCCGCTTCCGCTTCTGCGAGTCCGGCGTTTAGCCTCGGGGCCGCTTGGGCGCGGGCCGGGCTCCCGGGACCCCGAGCGGAGGACGCCCAGCCAGGCGACTCCCCGCCTCAGGCGCACCGGCCCACGGACGCGGGGGCGCGCCCGCGGGACTCCATTTCCCAGCGCGCTGCGCGGAGCCGCCTGGCCGTGGCCACGGACGTCGGAAAGGGCTCCGCCCACCCGGCCGCAGGGCGGGCGGGAACTACGCTTCCCAGAAGGCGCCGCGCGTGCGTCCGCGGCGCGCATTGGGCCAGCGAGGGCTTGCGGGGGCCGGACTTCCGGCGTCCGGGACTGTCACTTCGCTGCGGGGCGTGGGGCCACACCGGTGTTGGGCACTGCAGCGCGGCGGGCCCGGCTCGGCCTTCCAGGAGCCTCGGAGAGCCGGGCGAGGGCCGCGACGAGGGCGCGAGCGGAGGGCCGCTAGGCGCACGCCGTGGTCCCCGGCGACGGTCGCGCCCCCCGAGCCTCGGTTTCTCCGGGTGTAGCCCGGGCCGCCCCGCGGGGCTGTGGGGCGGTGCCCCGCGTCACGTGCTCTCCGACCCCCGGGCGGCCGGGGAGACGGCGTCCTGGGCGTCTGTGCCCCAGACGGCGGAGAGACTGAGGCCCGGAGCCGGGACGTCCGCGTAGCCGTCGCTTTCTGCGCGTCCGCAAGTACAGGTTCTGATGGCGACCGCGGCGCTGACGGACCCGGCGCAGGTGAGTAGAGGAAGCGCAAGACCCCCTCCCGCCCCGGCCACCTCGACCCCGCCCGGGAGGGACCCGAGTCTCGGCTCAGGGGGGGACTTTACCCGAACGTCCTGTCTCCCCTCTCGGTTCGTCCTGGGCCCCGGCGTTCAGGCCAGTGGAGCGTGCACGTGTGAGATCCCCACCTCGGGCAGCCAAGGGAGTGAGGTGTAGAAGGAAGTTCCGAGCGGAGGGTCCCGCACGTGCAAAAGCGGGGAGGGGAGACGGAGCCTAGGCGCTTCGGGAACCGAGCTTCCCGACGTGAGCACGGGGGAGAAATGGCAGGCTGAGGAGTTGTGTCGGGAGCCGGGGGAGGATGCGAGCGGAGACTGGACGTGCTTTAAGTTAGGGTCTTTAGAAGTATCCCACGGTTTGCTTGGCGGAGAAACGACGCAGAGCGGGGGTGGCCGTGTGCAGGGGCCGGGCGCTGCCACAGCCCCGGTGGCGGAAGACGGCACCTGCGGCACGCCGGGCCAGTGGAGATGGGGAAAGTGGTCGGATTCTGGAGCGATCTGATGTCTCAGGTGCGGCGTGGGAGCCAGTGGCCCGAGTGGAGCACAGTCCCAGGTTTTCTGGCCTGAGCACCCAGAAGAACAGAACTGCTGTAGACGGACACAGGCATTTGAAGGGAAAGCAGGCTTCAGAGTAAGATCAGGGAATCTGTGCTGTCCCGGAGTGGAGGTATCACGTGGACCTGGAATTGCAGATGTCCGAGGACACAGTCCTGATATTCTGAGCCGGCAGGGCCTGGGAATCACATTGAGGAGGAAGGAATCCTGTGGACTCAGCCAGGGATGCGTAGCACTCCAGGGAGGTGAAGACAGGCTGGTAGCCCCTGGGGCTCTGGGAGGAAGTCAAGTGGCCTAAGGCAGGGTTTTGGCCAGGGAAATGGGGGGGAGGGGTGGGCGTGGTTATGGAGGGAGGAGGAAACTGGCTTCCTGTGTGCTCACCAGATCCTTGGGCCCCCTCCTGTAGTGACTGGAGGGGATCAGCCAGCCAGTCCTTCATGCTGGAGGAGCAGCCTTGGGATGTCAGGCAAGTTCAGCAGAAGGGGGCGTCCCTCCAGGCCTGGGCAGGTCCTGGCGGGTCCATAGCTGGGACTTGTACAACTGCTCGTTACAGGAACGGTTAAGGGCATGTCTGGGGAGGGTCAGTTTGTGCAAAGGCTGGAGCACAGGTGGGCACCTGGGCCTGCCCTTGGGGTGGCAGCCATCTGAAGGCCGTGAGCTTGCTCTGGCTGCCTTGTGTGAGTGGCCAGTGGAGAGGCCGAGAAGGCATCTGTGCCCTGGACCGGTAGGGTGTAGGGGAGAGGAGAGAAGTTTCGTCTGCAGAGTTGCAGAGCTTGGGGGGGCGGGGGGGGGGGGAGGAAGGTAAGCCTCTGAGGGACATGGGGAAAGGCAGCCTTTGGGACAGGGAGGTGGGTCCTGGGTCCTAGAGCCATAGCTTAGACCGTGTCCATCTTCCCCTGCCCGCTGTTGTAGGGCCTGATGGCCTTTGAGGATGTGGCCGTGTACTTCTCCCAGGAGGAGTGGGAGCTCCTGGACCCAGCCCAGAGGGCCTTGTACTGCCACGTGATGCTGGAGAACTTCACACTTGTGGCCTCGCTGGGTAAGGCCCTGGGTTTTCCACGGGAAGCTCAGTTGTTGCCAGCACTAACCCCATATCTCCTGTTGGCCTATGAGCAGCCTCACACCAGCTGGCTGAGTGTCCCTGTGCCGCCGTGGCGCCTCTGTGTTCAGCCTCGGCCCCTTTCATCTGCTGCTGCCAACACGGTTCTCCTCACAGGGACCATTGCACTTTTCCTGTGAGTCCTGCCCTGTGGTGTGGTCTTCTTGGGTGCACGGATGACACCATCTATGTCCCATAAAGTCGTGACTCCTGTCCTCTGTTGTGCTGGGCCTGGCCCCTCACTTGCTTGTCTTTTCTCACAGGACTCTCTGCCTCAAGACCCCGGGTAGTCATCCAGCTTGAGCGTGGCGAGGAGCCCTGGGTTCTCGGTGGGACGGTTGCGACACCAGCCAGGAATGCTCACAGGAAGCCCAGCCCTGGTGAGTGGGGACTCAGAGGGTGTGAGCTTGGGCCCACCGGCGGCCAGGCTTCTGTCCCCCTTTCCCTGCCTTCCTGGAGACTCTCATCTCTTGCCTCCCACCTGACTCCGTCCTGTTCTCCTTCTACCATCAGCCCCTCCTGGAGGCTCTGGCCTTGGCTCGCCCACCAAGGGGGAGCTCCCGTGGGACCCCATTCCGGGCACCGGGGCACAGCCTTTACCAGGACGCTCCTGGTCCTGCTTTCATGGAGTTGACCATGCTAGGGGAGAGGCAGCGGGGAAACAGAGTTTGTGAGTAAAGCCTATAGCGGCAGGTAGCCATCCGTGTAAGGAGCAAAAGGAGGCTGGAGGAGTCCCCCGAGACAGAAGGGAATGACACACACTGGTCTGGCTGCTGCTTTCCTCCCCAGCTCGCGCACGGTCCTTGGCATCCCCTTTGTCTGACCGCTAGGCCTGCCCTGGTCATCCCGTCTCGGCCAGCATGACCCAGGGTCTACCATTTCTGTGCCTTCAGGTTCCCGTCACCTGGCATACGACAGGGTTGTTCCAGGAGCAGCAGAACTGCCAGGGGCCTTCCATGACGGCTCCCCTCCAGCACCTACGAGGGTCCTCCCCTTTGCTGGCATCTGTGAGCGTGGGAAAAGCCTGGAGGGCTGGCGGGGCACCTCCCCCTCTCAGGAGAAAAAACCCACAGGGGTGTCTGTAATCTACTGGGAACGGCTCCTGCTAGGTCCTGGCGGTGGGGAGGCCAGTGTCAGTCTGCGGCTGACCTCCCCACTGAGGACGGTCGAGGAGAGCCCACCAAGAGAGAAGGCCCTTGTGACCCGCCCCATGCCAGGCAAGCAGCTAAGGGCATGTGGGGGCCAGAAGCCATATGGGCGGGAGGCCCCTGGAAGCGCTTTTCCCAAAATTCCAGAATTTGAGTCTGGTCTCACCTCTGGGGAAGGAGGAAAGAGTCCAGCTAGCCACAAGCCTCATGGACTCCCTGCTGGCCAGGAGCCCCCAACCTGGGATCAGCTGGGCAAGGCCCTCCACCCAGGCCCTGGCCTCCTTCCCGGGGAGAAGCCCTTCGAATGCAGGGCGTGCAACAAAGTATTCGTGAAGAGCTCGGACCTGCTCAAGCACCTGCGCACACACACTGGAGAGCGGCCATACGAATGCGCGCAGTGCGGCAAGGCCTTCAGCCAGACGTCGCACCTGACGCAGCACCAGCGCATCCACAGTGGTGAGACGCCCTACGCGTGCCCGGCCTGTGGCAAGGCCTTCCGGCATAGCTCCTCACTGGTGAGGCACCAGCGCATACACACAGCCGAGAAGTCCTTCCGCTGCAGTGAGTGTGGCAAGGCCTTCAGCCACGGCTCCAACCTCAGCCAGCACCGCAAGATCCATGCAGGCGGGCGGCCCTACGCGTGTGCCCAGTGTGGCCGCCGTTTCTGCCGCAACTCACACCTCATTCAGCATGAGCGCATGCACACAGGGGAGAAGCCTTACACTTGTGCCCTTTGTGGTGCCGCCTTCAGCCAGGGTTCCTCACTCTCCAATCACCAGCGTGTGCACACAGGCGAGAAGCCCTTCGCCTGCGTACAGTGTGGCCGCGCCTTCAGCCACAGCTCTAACCTCACGCAGCATCAGCTGCTGCACACGGGCGAGCGGCCCTTCCGCTGCGGGGACTGCGGGAAGGCTTTTGCCAAGGGCGCGGTGTTGCTCAGCCACCGACGCATCCACACGGGTGAGAAGCCCTTTGTGTGCGCACATTGTGGCCGCGCCTTCCGCGAGCGCCCGGCCCTCTTCCACCACCAGAGGATCCACACGGGAGAGAAACCTGTGCGCAGGCCCCGGCGTGGGGCAGGCCTGACCCCCCAGGCCAGGCCTTCTTCGGTGGTGTCGTCAGAGGGCTCACTGGGGAGGGAAGCGGGGTCCACTTCTGCCTCAGGTCCGGCCGCAGTTTCGAAGCCTGCTGAAGCCTGAGTTCACAGCTCCAACCTTCCCAGGCTTGTCGTAAAACACCCACGTTCCCTGCGTACCCACATTTTGGAGAAGACCCGTGTGTGCGCTGTCGGTCCGTCTGCACATGGTGACGACGTTTGCCATTTCAGCTACGGCTCACTCCAACCCTACGTGGTCAGCCTGCAGATCTAGCAGGGGCGTATTCCCCCCATTTGGATGCTGGGACTTTGGCAGGGCAGAGACTCGGCAGTAGAGTGCCGTTTCATGCCTATTACGACTGTGGGTGCTCAGGTGAGGAGGGGGACTGCTGGAACGCTGGGGAGGCAGTCCTAGAAGTTTCCGCTGTCCATGCACAGACTGGCCGCCAGGCCGACCCTCAGGATATTCTCCAGGGCCTCCTGAGAGCGGACCCAGTGGCTAGGAGGTCATGTGGGGGCCAGGTGTTGACCTTGGGCTCTGTCTCAGCTTCCACCTCTGGGGAAAAGAGCGGACGAGAGAGGGAGAGAGATTCAGGCCTACAGAGGGATCCTGACAGGCAGGATCTTGCTGAGGGTCAGCGTGTGCCAGTTGCCAGCCCTGTGAGGTGGCTGCTGTGGCTGGTATCCCCACTCAGATGAGGAAATGGAGGCAGAGAGAGGGGATGTGAGTTGTACACAGCAGAGCCAGGACTTGAATCCAGGCCACAGGCCCAGCATCCAGACAGCTCACCAGTCTGCCCCCGGGGTTTTAACAGCCATGCTCGGCCTGCCAGTGTGAGAGCTGGGTGATGCCAGGCCTGCCTGCCCGCTCATGGCAGTCCCACAGTGGGCGGTCCCTGGGGTGGGGAGAGGGAGACAGACATCAAGACTGATAGGTCTTGAGCCATGTTCTTTCATTCGCTTTCTCATCCAAGCCTTAGCATTGGCCACGTCCCGTTGTTACCAAAGGCACCGCTACCGGAGCCTTTATATTCCCCCCGCCCTGACGAGAGGTGATCATAACCACAGGTTTGGAGGAGACCACATGGGACTCCTTGTTTCTCCCCGTGGCCCTCAGCAGACCAGGGCCCATCCTGCCGTCAGTCCTCACACCCAGGGATGTTAGTGGTCTCTCTACTTGGGAACAAAAAAGAAAGAGCAAAAATTAGAAGTTGGAATGGATGCACCTTGTGTAAATCCTCGCACAGCACTGTGGAAGTCCACAGCCTCAGCCTCCCCTCCCAGCCTCCAGGTCATGGTTCAGAAGGGTTTAACGGCACAGTCC
>NW_027399297.1:0-8217 GCF_003265705.2 Callorhinus ursinus | reverse complement strand
CACAACCAGCTGTCCTGAGAGATGAAAGGTAGGGCAGGAGCAAGTGAGGTTCTGGTTCCTGCAGCAGTCAAGAATGGAACCCTCTGAGCTAGATGGAGGGTGAGAGGATGCTGGTGCCTAGAGGCACTTTCTGACTCCCAGCTATGGAGGGCTGTCACACTGTCAGGGGTGTGGCCCAAGACAGGTGTGGGGTTTTCCACAAGTCACAGAGATGCCCAACATTAATGCAAGGCAGCCTGGGCGGGGAGCTGAATGTTGATACTCCCCAAAACCCCACGCTGTGCATTCTTAGTCCAGTACTTTAGAGGTGAAGAAACTTAAGTCACAGACAGGGGACATCGGGGCCCAAGATCACACAGGTTCGTCAGAGGAACCCAGCTGCAAACTCAGGTCAGCCTGACCTACCTGGGGCCTAAGCTCTGACTCCTCTATCCTCCATGTTGCCTTTTTTTTTTTTTTTTTAAGATGTTATTTATTTATTTGAGAGAGAGAGAGGAAGAGTGGGAAAGGGAGCCCGACACGGGGCTTGATCCCGGGACCCTGAGATCATGACCTCAGCTGAAGTCAGACACTTAACTGACTGAGCCACCCAGGCGCCTCCCCGCCTCCATGTTGCATTCTGCATCCAGCTGGACATGTACATATATTTTATGCAAGTTTGAAGCATGTGGGTTTGGAAACACCAGATACAGAAGAATTACTAACATCTCATTTGATGCTGCCAATTTGAAACAGTGTAGACCTTTCACAGAGATGGGAGGGAATAATTCTTGCATCTGCCTAGCTGCGGCCGGTGAGGCCTGTAAGAATGTATCCCCTGGTAAGAGGCTTGCCTACATTTCACGCAAGAGCCCACCTGGACTGTTCAGAGGTCCAACCAGGTTGGTTAGGGTCCAACCACCTGCCCCAGACAACAGCCCCCTTTGCTCCCACCCCTACCCCGCAGTACAGTCTTGTTCAGGGGACATTGGAGCCGGGGATGTGGAGCTATTTTGTGTACAGAGGAAGACTTGTTGCCATTTTTATTTCATTTCCAATACATTAATTTATGAATTTATCAAACAATTAGCATTTCTCTAAATATCAGGGAATCAAGATCCCTCTGGTCTAATTACACATTATGGAGATAATTTTATTTTATTATTTTTAAAATATTTTATTTATTTATTTGACAGAGAGAGACACAGCGAGAGAGGGAACACGAGCAGGGGGAGTGGGAGAGGGAGAAGCAGGCTTCCCGCGGAGCAGGGAGCCTGACGCGGAGCTCCATCCCAGGACCCTGGGACCATGACCTGAGCCGAAGGCAGACGCCTAACGACTGAGCCACCCAGGCGCCCCTATAGGGATAATTTTAAAATAAGAAGTTTTAAGAAATTAAGTGTCTCCAAACATTCAAACAGTGCCTGAAATATTAATGTCTCCAAGCTTTTGGTTAAATCACGAGTTTAATATATGAGATTTTCTTAAATTCTTTCAAAGTGAGCAATATTTACACACGAGTATTCCAAAATTGATGTGCTCTCGTGCATCTCGAGGATTTGCATTCTAAGGACAGTTATGGCTGAGATAGGTGCCTATATAAGGAGGGAGGGAGGGAGGAAGGCAGGCAGAAAGAATGAACGAACGTGACACAGATTAATTCCGTACTTCCTTAAAACAGTGGGTAACATGCACGGGGGAACATTATCGTACCACCTGTGTGTGAAGATGAAGGACCCTGAAAAACCAGCAACCCTCACCGTGGAGCAACAAAGGGAACTCTTACTCTGCGCCAGCGGTCGTCCGAGGGCATCGAGGCCGCCTTTCCTTTGGTTTTTATGTGCGACAGACACTCAGCTTGTCCCAGGGAGAAAGGACCCAGGAATCGATACCGTGATGTGCCAGCAACACCTAGACGACCCAAGACGAGCAAATCTGGGAAAGAACGTGGTGCGCGGCCGGTTTAGCAAGGGAAACAGGTGCTTCAGGGACGTCTCGGAGAACAACTCAGACTCAAGCACACTTGAGGCTGGGGGCTTGCACCTCTGGGTGTAGGGGCTGCCAAACTGGTGTCCACCCTTCGCAGGCCACACAGAGGCCACACCCGAGCACAGGCCTCCGGAGGCGGAGCTGGGGTCGGCCTTCCCGGGCTCGCCGCCCGAGCGCCACCGGTCTGAGCCCGCCCCTCCCACTGGGCTTTGTCCTTAAAGCCCCAGGCTGGGGTCGCCTCCAGGGACCTCAGCCGCTTCCGCTTCTGCGAGTCCGGCGTTTAGCCTCGGGGCCGCTTGGGCGCGGGCCGGGCTCCCGGGACCCCGAGCGGAGGACGCCCAGCCAGGCGACTCCCCGCCTCAGGCGCACCGGCCCACGGACGCGGGGGCGCGCCCGCGGGACTCCATTTCCCAGCGCGCTGCGCGGAGCCGCCTGGCCGTGGCCACGGACGTCGGAAAGGGCTCCGCCCACCCGGCCGCAGGGCGGGCGGGAACTACGCTTCCCAGAAGGCGCCGCGCGTGCGTCCGCGGCGCGCATTGGGCCAGCGAGGGCTTGCGGGGGCCGGACTTCCGGCGTCCGGGACTGTCACTTCGCTGCGGGGCGTGGGGCCACACCGGTGTTGGGCACTGCAGCGCGGCGGGCCCGGCTCGGCCTTCCAGGAGCCTCGGAGAGCCGGGCGAGGGCCGCGACGAGGGCGCGAGCGGAGGGCCGCTAGGCGCACGCCGTGGTCCCCGGCGACGGTCGCGCCCCCCGAGCCTCGGTTTCTCCGGGTGTAGCCCGGGCCGCCCCGCGGGGCTGTGGGGCGGTGCCCCGCGTCACGTGCTCTCCGACCCCCGGGCGGCCGGGGAGACGGCGTCCTGGGCGTCTGTGCCCCAGACGGCGGAGAGACTGAGGCCCGGAGCCGGGACGTCCGCGTAGCCGTCGCTTTCTGCGCGTCCGCAAGTACAGGTTCTGATGGCGACCGCGGCGCTGACGGACCCGGCGCAGGTGAGTAGAGGAAGCGCAAGACCCCCTCCCGCCCCGGCCACCTCGACCCCGCCCGGGAGGGACCCGAGTCTCGGCTCGGGGGGGACTTTACCCGAACGTCCTGTCTCCCCTCTCGGTTCGTCCTGGGCCCCGGCGTTCAGGCCAGTGGAGCGTGCACGTGTGAGATCCCCACCTCGGGCAGCCAAGGGAGTGAGGTGTAGAAGGAAGTTCCGAGCGGAGGGTCCCGCACGTGCAAAAGCGGGGAGGGGAGACGGAGCCTAGGCGCTTCGGGAACCGAGCTTCCCGACGTGAGCACGGGGGAGAAATGGCAGGCTGAGGAGTTGTGTCGGGAGCCGGGGGAGGATGCGAGCGGAGACTGGACGTGCTTTAAGTTAGGGTCTTTAGAAGTATCCCACGGTTTGCTTGGCGGAGAAACGACGCAGAGCGGGGGTGGCCGTGTGCAGGGGCCGGGCGCTGCCACAGCCCCGGTGGCGGAAGACGGCACCTGCGGCACGCCGGGCCAGTGGAGATGGGGAAAGTGGTCGGATTCTGGAGCGATCTGATGTCTCAGGTGCGGCGTGGGAGCCAGTGGCCCGAGTGGAGCACAGTCCCAGGTTTTCTGGCCTGAGCACCCAGAAGAACAGAACTGCTGTAGACGGACACAGGCATTTGAAGGGAAAGCAGGCTTCAGAGTAAGATCAGGGAATCTGTGCTGTCCCGGAGTGGAGGTATCACGTGGACCTGGAATTGCAGATGTCGGAGGACACAGTCCTGATATTCTGAGCCGGCAGGGCCTGGGAATCACATTGAGGAGGAAGGAATCCTGTGGACTCAGCCAGGGATGCGTAGCACTCCAGGGAGGTGAAGACAGGCTGGTAGCCCCTGGGGCTCTGGGAGGAAGTCAAGTGGCCTAAGGCAGGGTTTTGGCCAGGGAAATGGGGGGGAGGGGTGGGCGTGGTTATGGAGGGAGGAGGAAACTGGCTTCCTGTGTGCTCACCAGATCCTTGGGCCCCCTCCTGTAGTGACTGGAGGGGATCAGCCAGCCAGTCCTTCATGCTGGAGGAGCAGCCTTGGGATGTCAGGCAAGTTCAGCAGAAGGGGGCGTCCCTCCAGGCCTGGGCAGGTCCTGGCGGGTCCATAGCTGGGACTTGTACAACTGCTCGTTACAGGAACGGTTAAGGGCATGTCTGGGGAGGGTCAGTTTGTGCAAAGGCTGGAGCACAGGTGGGCACCTGGGCCTGCCCTTGGGGTGGCAGCCATCTGAAGGCCGTGAGCTTGCTCTGGCTGCCTTGTGTGAGTGGCCAGTGGAGAGGCCGAGAAGGCATCTGTGCCCTGGACCGGTAGGGTGTAGGGGAGAGGAGAGAAGTTTCGTCTGCAGAGTTGCAGAGCTTGGGGGGGCGGGGAGGGGGGGAGGAAGGTAAGCCTCTGAGGGACATGGGGAAAGGCAGCCTTTGGGACAGGGAGGTGGGTCCTGGGTCCTAGAGCCATAGCTTAGACCGTGTCCATCTTCCCCTGCCCGCTGTTGTAGGGCCTGATGGCCTTTGAGGATGTGGCCGTGTACTTCTCCCAGGAGGAGTGGGAGCTCCTGGACCCAGCCCAGAGGGCCTTGTACTGCCACGTGATGCTGGAGAACTTCACACTTGTGGCCTCGCTGGGTAAGGCCCTGGGTTTTCCACGGGAAGCTCAGTTGTTGCCAGCACTAACCCCATATCTCCTGTTGGCCTATGAGCAGCCTCACACCAGCTGGCTGAGTGTCCCTGTGCCGCCGTGGCGCCTCTGTGTTCAGCCTCGGCCCCTTTCATCTGCTGCTGCCAACACGGTTCTCCTCACAGGGACCATTGCACTTTTCCTGTGAGTCCTGCCCTGTGGTGTGGTCTTCTTGGGTGCACGGATGACACCATCTATGTCCCATAAAGTCGTGACTCCTGCTCTCTGTTGTGCTGGGCCTGGCCCCTCACTTGCTTGTCTTTTCTCACAGGACTCTCTGCCTCAAGACCCCGGGTAGTCATCCAGCTTGAGCGTGGCGAGGAGCCCTGGGTTCTCGGTGGGACGGTTGCGACACCAGCCAGGAATGCTCACAGGAAGCCCAGCCCTGGTGAGTGGGGACTCAGAGGGTGTGAGCTTGGGCCCACCGGCGGCCAGGCTTCTGTCCCCCTTTCCCTGCCTTCCTGGAGACTCTCATCTCTTGCCTCCCACCTGACTCCGTCCTGTTCTCCTTCTACCATCAGCCCCTCCTGGAGGCTCTGGCCTTGGCTCGCCCACCAAGGGGGAGCTCCCGTGGGACCCCATTCCGGGCACCGGGGCACAGCCTTTACCAGGACGCTCCTGGTCCTGCTTTCATGGAATTGACCATGCTAGGGGAGAGGCAGCGGGGAAACAGAGTTTGTGAGTAAAGCCTATAGCGGCAGGTAGCCATCCGTGTAAGGAGCAAAAGGAGGCTGGAGGAGTCCCCCGAGACAGAAGGGAATGACACACACTGGTCTGGCTGCTGCTTTCCTCCCCAGCTCGCACACGGTCCTTGGCATCCCCTTTGTCTGACCGCTAGGCCTGCCCTGGTCATCCCGTCTCGGCCAGCATGACCCAGGGTCTACCATTTCTGTGCCTTCAGGTTCCCGTCACCTGGCATACGACAGGGTTGTTCCAGGAGCAGCAGAACTGCCAGGGGCCTTCCATGACGGCTCCCCTCCAGCACCTACGAGGGTCCTCCCCTTTGCTGGCATCTGTGAGCGTGGGAAAAGCCTGGAGGGCTGGCGGGGCACCTCCCCCTCTCAGGAGAAAAAACCCACAGGGGTGTCTGTAATCTACTGGGAACGGCTCCTGCTAGGTCCTGGCGGTGGGGAGGCCAGTGTCAGTCTGCGGCTGACCTCCCCACTGAGGACGGTCGAGGAGAGCCCACCAAGAGAGAAGGCCCTTGTGACCCGCCCCATGCCAGGCAAGCAGCTAAGGGCATGTGGGGGCCAGAAGCCATATGGGCGGGAGGCCCCTGGAAGCGCTTTTCCCAAAATTCCAGAATTTGAGTCTGGTCTCACCTCTGGGGAAGGAGGAAAGAGTCCAGCTAGCCACAAGCCTCATGGACTCCCTGCTGGCCAGGAGCCCCCAACCTGGGATCAGCTGGGCAAGGCCCTCCACCCAGGCCCTGGCCTCCTTCCCGGGGAGAAGCCCTTCGAATGCAGGGCGTGCAACAGAGTATTCGTGAAGAGCTCGGACCTGCTCAAGCACCTGCGCACACACACTGGAGAGCGGCCATACGAATGCGCGCAGTGCGGCAAGGCCTTCAGCCAGACGTCGCACCTGACGCAGCACCAGCGCATCCACAGTGGTGAGACGCCCTACGCGTGCCCGGCCTGTGGCAAGGCCTTCCGGCATAGCTCCTCACTGGTGAGGCACCAGCGCATACACACAGCCGAGAAGTCCTTCCGCTGCAGTGAGTGTGGCAAGGCCTTCAGCCACGGCTCCAACCTCAGCCAGCACCGCAAGATCCATGCAGGCGGGCGGCCCTACGCGTGTGCCCAGTGTGGCCGCCGTTTCTGCCGCAACTCACACCTCATTCAGCATGAGCGCATGCACACAGGGGAGAAGCCTTACACTTGTGCCCTTTGTGGTGCCGCCTTCAGCCAGGGTTCCTCACTCTCCAATCACCAGCGTGTGCACACAGGCGAGAAGCCCTTCGCCTGCGTACAGTGTGGCCGCGCCTTCAGCCACAGCTCTAACCTCACGCAGCATCAGCTGCTGCACACGGGCGAGCGGCCCTTCCGCTGCGGGGACTGCGGGAAGGCTTTTGCCAAGGGCGCGGTGTTGCTCAGCCACCGACGCATCCACACGGGTGAGAAGCCCTTTGTGTGCGCACATTGTGGCCGCGCCTTCCGCGAGCGCCCGGCCCTCTTCCACCACCAGAGGATCCACACGGGAGAGAAACCTGTGCGCAGGCCCCGGCGTGGGGCAGGCCTGACCCCCCAGGCCAGGCCTTCTTCGGTGGTGTCGTCAGAGGGCTCACTGGGGAGGGAAGCGGGGTCCACTTCTGCCTCAGGTCCGGCCGCAGTTTCGAAGCCTGCTGAAGCCTGAGTTCACAGCTCCAACCTTCCCAGGCTTGTCGTAAAACACCCACGTTCCCTGCGTACCCACATTTTGGAGAAGACCCGTGTGTGCACTGTCGGTCCGTCTGCACATGGTGACGACGTTTGCCATTTCAGCTACGGCTCACTCCAACCCTACGTGGTCAGCCTGCAGATCTAGCAGGGGCGTATTCCCCCCATTTGGATGCTGGGACTTTGGCAGGGCAGAGACTCGGCAGTAGAGTGCCGTTTCATGCCTATTACGACTGTGGGTGCTCAGGTGAGGAGGGGGACTGCTGGAACGCTGGGGAGGCAGTCCTAGAAGTTTCCGCTGTCCATGCACAGACTGGCCGCCAGGCCGACCCTCAGGATATTCTCCAGGGCCTCCTGAGAGCGGACCCAGTGGCTAGGAGGTCATGTGGGGGCCAGGTGTTGACCTTGGGCTCTGTCTCAGCTTCCACCTCTGGGGAAAAGAGCGGACGAGAGAGGGAGAGAGATTCAGGCCTACAGAGGGATCCTGACAGGCAGGATCTTGCTGAGGGTCAGCGTGTGCCAGTTGCCAGCCCTGTGAGGTGGCTGCTGTGGCTGGTATCCCCACTCAGATGAGGAAATGGAGCCAGAGAGAGGGGATGTGAGTTGTACACAGCAGAGCCAGGACTTGAATCCAGGCCACAGGCCCAGCATCCAGACAGCTCACCAGTCTGCCCCCGGGGTTTTAACAGCCATGCTCGGCCTGCCAGTGTGAGAGCTGGGTGATGCCAGGCCTGCCTGCCCGCTCATGGCAGTCCCACAGTGGGCGGTCCCTGGGGTGGGGAGAGGGAGACAGACATCAAGACTGATAGGTCTTGAGCCATGTTCTTTCATTCGCTTTCTCATCCAAGCCTTAGCATTGGCCACGTCCCGTTGTTACCAAAGGCACCGCTACCGGAGCCTTTATATTCCCCCCGCCCTGACGAGAGGTGATCATAACCACAGGTTTGGAGGAGACCACATGGGACTCCTTGTTTCTCCCCGTGGCCCTCAGCAGACCAGGGCCCATCCTGCCGTCAGTCCTCACACCCAGGGATGTTAGTGGTCTCTCTACTTGGGAACAAAAAAGAAAGAGCAAAAATTAGAAGTTGGAATGGATGCACCTTGTGTAAATCCTCGCACAGCACTGTGGAAGTCCACAGCCTCAGCCGCCCCTCCCAGCCTCCAGGTCATGGTTCAGAAGGGTTTAACGGCACAGTCC
>NW_027399296.1:0-8229 GCF_003265705.2 Callorhinus ursinus | reverse complement strand
TTTTTTCAACATTCCTCTGGGTATTTGGGGTCTTTTCTGATTCCATACAAATTTTAGGTTTGTTTGTTCCATCTGTGAAAAATGCTAATGGTATTTTGATAAGGATTGCTTTAAATGTGTAGATTGCTCGGGGTAGCATATACATTTTCACAATGTTTATTCTTCAATCCACGAGCATGGAACATTTAAAGCAATCCTTATCAAAATACCATTAGCATTTTTCACAGATGGAACAAACAAACCTAAAATTTGTATGGAATCAGAAAAGACCCCAAATACCCAGAGGAATGTTGAAAAACAAAACCAAAGCTGATGGCATCACAATGTCTGCCTTCAAGCTATATTACAAAGCTGTGATCAAGACAGTATAGTATTGGCACAAAAACAGACAGACAAAACAACTCTATGGTCAAGTAATCTTTGACAAAGCAGTAAAAAATATGCAATGGAAAAAGACAGTCTCTTCGATAAATGGTGTTGGGAAAATTGGACAGCAACATTTAGAGGAATGAAACAGGACCATTCTCTTACATCATACACAAAGATAAACTCAAAATGGATGAAAGATCTCAATGTGAGACCGGAATCCTTTGAAATCCTGGAGGAGATACACAGCAACTTCTTTCAAGACACGTCTCCAAAGGCAAGGGAAACAAAAGCAAAAGTGAACTATTGTCTGTGTCAAGATAAAAACCTTTTGCACAACAAAGGAAATAGAGAACAAAACAAAGAGGCAATCCACGGAATGGGAGAAGATATTTGCAAATGACATTACAGACAAAAGACTGATATGAAACGTCTATAAAGAACTTCTCAAACTCACACCCAAAAAACAAAGACTCCAGTCAAAAAATGGGCAGAAGATATGAACAGATATTTATCCAAAGAAGACATCCAAATGGCCAACAGACACATGAAAAAATGCTCCACATCATTTGACATCAGGGATATACACATCAAAACCACAAGGAGATACCACCTCACACCAGTCATAATGGCTAAAATTAACAAGTCAGGAAACCACAGATATTGGAGAGGATCTGGATAGAGGGCAACCCTCCTACAGTGTTGGTGGGAATTCATGGTGTTGCAGCTATCAGGTTTGGTCAGCAAACCCTGAGATGGCAAATGGGAGGCTTACTCCAACTCCTTAGGAGAAAGGAGAGGCCTGGGGGCCAGACGCTCTAGTGCAGAAAGTCCTGGAGCCAAGCTCTCTCTCTGCTTTTACTGTGAGTTTAATTAAAACACCACGGGTAAGGCAAGGAGTTCGTGAAGTACCTGACCACTACAGGTGCCTGCATTTAAGCATTTACTCCCCGATAAGACCCTTGAGCCACATTTAAGAATCTGGCCTTTTGGGTGCCTGGGTGGCTCAGTTGGTTGGGCGACTGCCTTCGGCTCGGGTCATGATCCTGGAGTCCCGGGATCGAGTCCCGCATCGGGCTCCCTGTTCGGCAGGGAGTCTGCTTCTCCCTCTGACCCTCTTCCCTCTCGTGCTCTCTGTCTCTCATTCTCTCTCTCTCAAATAAATAAATAAAATCTTAAAAAAAAAAGAATCTGGCCTTCTTCAGCCAAGTAACTTCAGAGAAGGCCCATGGTTCTGGGAAATCCTCCTTTGTTTTTAAATTAGTCTCATCCAGGGAGGCATATTCAAGTCAGGTTTTATCTATCCAGGAACTGTGAATCCCCACATTCATGCACTCTGGAAAACAGTATGGAGATTTCCCAAAAAGCTAAAAATAGAATTAGCCCAATGACCAAGAAATTGCCCTAGTAGGTATTTGCTCCAAAGATACAAATGTAATGATCCAAAGAGGCACATGCACCACAATGTTTATAGCAGCAATGTCCACAATAGCCAAACTATGGAAAGAGCCCAGATGTGCATGGACAGATGAAAGGATAAAGAAGATGTGGTATATATGTACAGTGGAATTTTACTCAGCCATCAAAAAACTGAAATCTTACCATGCACAATGACATGGGTGGAACTGGAGGGTATTATGCTAAGCAAAATAAGTCAGTCAGAGAAAGACAATCATCATACGATTTCACTCATATGTGTAATTTAAGAAACAAAATAGAGGATCACATGGGAAGGAAGGGATAAATCAAAGAAGATGAAATCATAGAGGCAGACACACCATAAGAGACTCTTAACTACAGGAACTAAACTGAGGGTTGCTGGGGGGGGGGCATGGGGTAACTGGGTGATGCACATTAAGGAGGGCATGAACACTGGTATGTAATGATGCATAACAGCAATCTACCTCTAAAACTAATACACTATGGGTTAATTAATTGAATTTAAATAAAATCAAGTTAAAAGAAAAAGACACAGGCCTTACAACAAGGGTTCACACCCATACCCTGGCCTCTCTGTACACTTGCCCTCTTCTGGGTCCCTGACTTCCCACACTGTGTGGCTCTCCCATGCACAGTATTCTCTCTTTTACCATTTTGGAGAATCCTGATCTCTTTCTGCTCGCAGAGCTCGGCCCAGAGCAGAACAACTCAGATAGGCTTTTAGGCAGAGGGCTCCCTCCCCCAAGAATGTGATGCCAGTCAGTCCCCAAGCAGCCTGTCTGCCTCATGGGGTCCCTGCTTCTCCAGCAATCAAGGCTCCCGGGGATCTTTTGTGGGTGGATTCATCAACCTGCAGACCACCTCTCAGTGCTAGAAGGCAGTGAGGTTGTCTCCAGACCAGGCTTCAAGTGGCATATGAGCATCGGTGCCAATTAAGGTTTTGAATGTCTGAATGCAGGCACCATCAAATAGCCTACTACCGTGACCCAGCATTTTACCACAGCTGCCCAGTTTCAGGTCCCTAGCTCCTTGGACCTGTGGTGCCTGCACATGCCCTCTCCATACCTTGTCAGCCATCTTGGGCTCCAGGAGACACACCATTGTCATGGAGTACCAGGTGGATTTCAGAGCAACTGAACGTTTTCAGGGTGGAGGGAGCTCAGAGCAGGACAATCTTTCTGAGGGGCAGATGGAACCTAGTGGACAATCCGTTCCAATTTGGAATGGTTGCCTGATGGTGTCCCAGGCCTCTCCACCAAAGGAGGCTCCCAAGTGTCTTTCTAGAGGGAACTCCAACTATCCCTCTCTCCCTTCGCTGAAAAAGCAACCCAGATTCTTCCAGCTCTGCCTTCAGGGAAAATATGTGCAATTGCGTGGGATAAGGTTTGGGTTGTACAGATGCCAAGGAAGTCTGGGATCCATGTTCCAGGCCTGGGCTCTGCATTTGATTGCCCCTTTAATGCCCAGGCCATCCATGGCCTGGGGTGCCCCGGAATACGTAGCTGGCTATTAGTGGAGCTCCAGCTGCTCATGAGCCAAGGGTCGCTGCCTTGCCACCTTCCCTGCAGGGTTTCTGGTGGGCTGTTGCAATCAGATCAGTCGCCCAGGAGCCTGCTCTGGAACTCTAAACTATGGTTTCTCATTTCAATTACAGGCCACATTTTGTGAGTGGGCTGCCCGTGAGGGTGCCATGTGCCTTCCCTCCTCCACCCTCTGTGTAGGTATGGGCAGTGGGCCCCCTGACGACCTGGTCAGCTCATGCACACGCAGTTGGCCACCATCGTTACCCTACGATTTTCCACCAGTTCTCTTGTTACCCATTGGGCTTGTGACAGTCACCTACACATGTACCACCCAAGAGGGGGGGAGTGCTTCCTCACCAAAATTCTTTCAAACAAGGCAGCTTCAGACTGGCCCCCAAAAGTCCCTTTGTCAACATGGTGCCTGAAGGGCCGCTCAGCTTTTCACACAGCAAAGGCTTACAGAGATGTGTGTTGGGGTCACCCTGGCCCCATTAGTCCCCTCCAAGACCTGGACTCTACTTATAGTCCTCTGTTTTATTTCCAGACTATCTTTTGAGGCTCCACTACCTATTCATGCACAAGTAACCCCTCTTTCTCCCACCCGTTTCAGTCAGTTTCCTCCTGCCCTGTTAGCCTCAGACCAGTCCCCCAAACATGTGCACCCCCAGGGTGAAGAGTGCTTCCTCCCTCAAATTCTTTCAAAGGTGGCAGCTTAATACTGGGTAAAGGCAGTCCCTTTTTGAACTGGGTGCCTGAAGGATCTTAGGACTTCTCAAAGAACCAGGGCAGGTGGATATCTGGTTGTCTCAGCACCATTTGTGGAAGAGATTATTCTTTCACCCATTGAATAGATTCAGGTGTTTATTCCATTTACTTTTAATGTTTTTTATACTTGAATGTACATCTGTCATTTTATAGTTACTTCCTGTATGTCTCATGTCATTTTTTGGTTCCTTTATTCTTCTTTTAGTTCTTTTTTACATTAAGTGAATATTTTCTAGTGTAACATGTTAATTGTTTTAGTGATTTTTTTCATTGTACATTTTGTTTTTTAGCAGTTGTTTTAGGGTATACCACATACACCTTAACTCATCAGAATCTACTTCAGACTCATGCTTAATTCCACTGATACATAGAAACATTACTTGTATATATTTTCATGTCGATTTCTTTGATGTATCCTATTTAGTGAAATGAATTTTTTCGATATGTTCATTAGTGTTTTCATCAAACCTGATAAGTTTTCATCAATCATTTCTTTTTTTAAAGATTTTATTTATTTATTTAAGAGAGAATGAAATAGAGAGAGAGCATGAGAGGGGAGAGTGTCAGAGGGAGAAGCAGACTCCCTGCCTAGCAGGGACCCCGATGAGGGACCTGATCCCGGGACTTCGGGATCATGACCTGAGCTGAAGGCAGTCCCTTAACCAACTGAGCCACCCAGGCAACCTCAGCAATTATTTCTTTGAATATTTTTCAACTTCTTTCTCCTCCTTCTGATATTTCCATAATGTGTACCTTGGTGTGCTCAGTGATATTCCACATCTGTGGCTCTGTTCATTTACTTTCATTTTTTCCCTCTGAGTTCTTCAAACTGCATTATCCATCTTTAAGCTTATGGACTAAGTTTTTCTTTTAATTGAAATCTACTGTTGAGCCCCTCAACTCCAGAAATTCCATTTGGTTTATTTTTTTTAAGATTTTATTTATTTATTTATTTGACAGAGAGAGACAGTGAGAGAGGGAACACAAGCAGGGGGAGTGGGAGAGGGAGAAGCAGGCTTCCCACCAAGCAGGGAGCCTAATGTGGGGCTCGATCCCAGGACTCTGGGATCATGACCTGAGTCGAAGGCAGATGCTTAACGATTGAGAAACCCAGGCGCCACCCCACTTGGTTTATTTTTAAAAATGACTTTTATGTTTATTTTATGGTCTCTACTTGATGAGTCATTCTTATCATACCTTCCATTAATTCTTTATGCATGGTTTTCTTTTTTTCTTTGAACACATTTATAATGACTGCTTTGATGTCTTTGTATGTTAAATCTGACATTTGGGGCCTGACACTGGTGGTTTCTGTGGCCTGCTCTTTTTCTCATATATCGGTCACACTTTCCTATTCTTTACATGTCTCACATTTTTGTTGTTGTTGTTGTTGTTGAAAACTAGTCATTTTGGTACCATATATTAATTTTGAAAACTACTATGCTCCTTCTTTGGGACTTTTTTAATGTGCTGTTTGATTTTTTGTTTGTTTAATGATTTGGATGGACTGTTTTAGCAAATTTCCCCCACAGTGTGAAGTCTGTGGCTGCAGCCTTTCCATGTGCATGACCATCCAGGGATGAGATTATCTTTGACTGTCTTTTCCTGATTGCTCTGTTAAGATCTCTACTTCATTTGGTATCATACCCAATGATTAGGCCCCAGGAATGCCTGGCTGATTTTATTATTGTTAATGTCCTGGGGGCACCGATTTCTTCACAGTCTGATCCAGCTTTTCAGGGGCTATTTTCAAGACCACTCTTTGAGTTTTGTTCCAATTCCAGGAGTGCTCTTTCCCTGGTTCTCTCTAACTGGCCTACAATGTAGCTTGGTGTCCCATAGAGTTTCAACCTTGTCTTACAGGTTTACCATTAAAATACCCATGGGGCATGAACTTTCCAATACTTTGCTTCAAATAACTTCGGTTCCTTTGGACAGAACTTCTGGGTGCTTTGTTCGTAGGGACTGCCTGTGCCTCTGGCAAAATCTCTGAGAAACTCTTTCAAAGCTGGAGGGCAGGATGACATCCTTTCTTAAGGAACAGTGCATTGGCCAAGTGTGGTAGCCTTTGGTCTTCTTGGCTTGCCTCTCCTACTATTCGACCTTTGCTTATGGGTGAGCTAGGGCAAGGGTGACCAGGGTCCCAGTACTGTCGGCCTGCAAGGGTGACCAGGGTCCCAGTATTGTCGGCCTGCCATGCCTAGTGTAGACAGCATCCACCCTATGAATGGGGATGGTGGAGAAAGGGAACCCTCAGCCTCTTGGCCATATCCCCAGGAATGCAGCCTCTAAAACTCATGGCTGGTGGCAATGAGAAATTAAGGTATTTTGTCTTTCTCAGGGAGCTACTCCATCTCTTGCCTGGGAACGCAGGGGAGAGGACCCTTATTTTCTTGGCCACACTTACCCAGAGTGGAATGTCCATTACACTGCTGAGCAGGAATAGGGGCACATTGTGCCTCAATTGTCATAGATTCTTGCTCTTACTGAGATTTAGTGGATTTTCTTGAATGACTATTACTTGTTTGCTGTTGGGAAATTGATAGAACAATTTTCGGCTGAATGTAAAAAAATCACCAGTTACCGGTGTTTTACTGGGCAGTAGGTCTGTGGAGCTCCCCACCCCACTATTCCTGAAGTACCAGTATAATTTATAAAAATTTCTTTCAAAGTCACAACTGAATTAAAAATTCACCACAGAATATGAGCACAAGTATTATCTTACAGATATAAAACAAGACTTGAAAAACAGAATATGTCATGAATTTCAATAGAATATTCCACCATGGGGATGCCTGTGTGGCTCAGTCAGTTAAGCATCTGCCAGGTTCTTGGGATCAAGTCCCATGTCTGGCTCTTTGCTCAGCGGGGAGCTTGCGTCTTTCTCTGCCTGCTGCTCCCCCTGCATGTGTGCATTCTCTCTCACACACACACACACAAATGAATAAATAAAATCTTAAAAAAAAAGAATATTCCACCATGGATAAACCACATGGTCCAATAAGATCCAAATAAAACCTTTAATACACATGGTAGATAAAGACTCCTTTCCTTAAAACAAATTAGCTTTCTGGCTTTATATGCCTGCTAAATAAGGAATGCCTTTACTAAAACCAGTGGGCAAATGTTTTATAAAGGCATTTTGAGGAAAAAGAAATATATGAATCCATAGGAAAATAATTTCAATTCTATTCTAATTAGAAAAATTGAAATTTGAAAAGTTGAGGGTTTTTTTTTCTCCTAACATGCCATATATTGAAGTGGTTGTTATAAACCAGTAATGTTGCATATATGAGAAAATGCTCAGGCACATAATCTATGTGAAAGAGTATAAATCATTTTGGAAGACAATTTGCCATTATCTTTCACAATTAGAAATGTGCAAACCTGGGGCGCCTGGGTGGCTCAGTCGTTAAGCGTCTGCCTTCGGCTCAGGTTATGATCCCAGAGTCGTGGGATCGAGTCCCACATCGGGCTCCCTGCTCTGCAGGAAGCCTGCTTCTCCCTCTCCCACTCCCCCTGCTAGTGCTCCTGCTCTCGCTGTGTCTCTCTCTGTCAAATAAATAAATAAAATCTTAAAAAAAACAGAGAAATATGCAAACTTGGGGTGCCTGGGTGGCTCAGTCAGTTGAGCACCTGCCTCTTGATTTGGGCTCAGGTCATGATCTCAGGGTTGTGAGATCTCGCCCTGCACTCAGCTCTGCACTCAGAGGGGAGTGTCCTTGAAATTCTCCCTCTCCCTCTGCCCCTCACCCTGCTCAAGCCCTCTCTCTCTCTAAAATAAATAAATAATTTTTGAAATGTGCCAACCTTCTGAACTAGATCCCCCTATTTTATTTCTAGGAATTTACATACATGCATACATACCATGACTCCCCCCAACATATTTGTGCAGTATTGTTTTCCTGTGAAAAGTTTAAAACAACATAGGTGATCATCAGGAAGAAACTAGTTAACTAAATGTTACATAACTTTAACAAAATTACATAATATGCAAGTGCTCATAGGGAAGCATGAGCAAGATATATCATTAAGTAGAAGGATAGTTTGCATGGCAGAGCATTGTATATATTGTATTCTATTTGTATGATATAACATAGCATATTTTCCATAAACTTGTAGAGACATTATTGGT